>NC_082652.1:86451668-86619168 GCF_028023285.1 Balaenoptera ricei | reverse complement strand
TGCATTTCCCTGATAATTTAAGCTGCACGTGGGTGAGACAATCAAATTCTCCCTGTTCAGTGACGTAAGTTACAAAACATGGGGGTGATAACATCAGGGTTAGACGCTCAGTTGTGAAAGGAGACTCGGGAACAGGTGAACAGATCTTGGCGAAGGTGTGGAGCCTCTGTCTGAATGTTTAGCTCTGCTCCATTTTGTCTGATTCCAGGTATATTTTGTTTCATGTGTTTGGATTCCATAAGATTTTGGATAATGGGGGAGTGATTGCATATTTTAAATAAACACTCTAGGTGATACGTGTGCACATTTAAGTTTGCAACTAGTGCTTTTAGAGCAAGTCAGTATGGTTTCCTGCTCCACTGAATGTAGGCGAGAACTAAAGGGCCGCACAGAACCTTCTCACAGGACCAAATTCTCATTAGCTTCTTTATTCATTCAACAAACATTTATCTGTCAATCACTGTATGCAAGGTACTTTGCCTGGCTCGGTCAGTGGCTGTGTAGAGATGGGTGGTAATTGGAAAAGGTACCCTGTGAATAATATTCTGGCACTTTTTCTGAGTAATTTATATTCTATCTGCCACCTCCAGTTCACCACATCTCCATGCCTGGACCCAAATAAATTTCTTTCATGTTTCCAGAAATATCTTCAATCATTAATTAAACATCTTCAAGAAAGTTGAGGGTCTGGTGGTAGGAATGAATTACTTATTTGCATAACTGAGAAGTATTTATAGTAATAGAGTTATGGTTTTCTGAAGAGGGCAATTTCAAGTCTTTAGCAATGAAAACCACTACAACACTGGTTTAACTAGCCAGAGGGCTGCCTGAAGATAATGGTTTCCTGGTGGGTCAGGAGGAGGAAAGGAACAGACACAAAAAATCCTAAGTAAACGATGATGCCATCTTAATATTCCTCATGATTCTGGCAAGAGCTGGTTAAGGCACCTCATGCAGCTGACTGAACTGGACCCCTTCTAGGCTCTTCAGATTCTCTCCCAGAGGAGTGGCACGGCAGAGACGGGAGAAGACAGAGGAACTGGCTGCCAGCATCTTCTTTAGCTGCCATCCCTGCTCAAGATGAAATACTGTGGAAATGTAAAGGAGGTGGGAGTTTACTGGAATCTTTTCCAGTGTTCTCAGCCTAGCACCAACTGTTGTAAAGAATGGAATAAAAATGCCACAAGGCAAAGTAGTTGAGAGAAATTTATTCTTTTACCCTTGAGCTCTAATGGGAATTCAAATGGTATACATTTTATTTTACTTTTCTTAATGGTCAAAGCCCTTGGCTGGCTACTGTAAATACCTATCATGGATCAAGCTCCATGTGATCATCTGAAATGCTATCTTCTCAATGAACACAAGATCATTTGCTGCTAAGTAATATCTATATGATTTCATTTTTCTTATCACATATAAGGATGTTACAGAATCTCAATTATATAACATTCTGTGTTGTTCTGTTGTCTACCATTCCAAATGCTTGAGCTGTAAAGTTACCTTATGTTTATATAATTCATACTATTTTTTTCCATCTAGGGATTGATGCCTGGTTCCAATTCCCAAGGATTGCTTGTCTTGCTATTCTCATTAGGATTTTCCACAGATTAAAGGCGAGAAGGAATTAGCAAGGTACCAAACAAGGGAGGATTGAAAGGCAAATCTCCTCTGTTTCTTTTCAATTCGTGTTTATGTCAAAGGAAGCAGTCAAGGTTTTGGGATCAGGGTTAAGAGCCCGAGCAGCCCTGGGTTGCATGGACAGCGGTGGATGGAAGCCACAGGGATAAGATGATGCCCTGGGCAGGCACCCAGTATCCTGGGGAAACACTGAGGAGCCAAACAGCTCTGGCTCAGCTTGGAGGCCTTGGAAAAGTCACCTGACCTCTAAGTCTTCAGCTGCTCGTCTATAAAACCATTTGTCTTAAATACCTTATAGGATTGCTACGAGGATCAAAATGTGAAAGCATCATGAAAACTGTCAAGTACTATGAAATGAAGGATATTCTTAGTGCGATTATGGGGGCTGGTTTGACCAGGGCACTACTGCATCTGGAGAGCTCCAACTTCCTCCTTAGCGACGCCTTCTGGCTGCTTTTGAACAACACCAACCTCTGCTGCGTCCCCCCATGCTGCTGCTGCATTTCCTATGTTTGGAGATGGCATTTCCTGTTCTCAAACTGTGATCTGCAAGGCCTCTGGCAGGCCCAACCGCGCCCTGGTGTGTACTCTGTCCAGCTAGCAATGGTCCCTGTCGGAGAATTTGCCTGTGAAAAACGGCTTCCTCTGGTAAAGTGGCAGCTTTCCACGGGGGAAATCTGCCTTCTGCTTTCACCAACACAGACAATGTTGGAGAAGGGAAGGAAAAACACTTTGTTATTTCATCAGCTCCTGTAAAGGTCATTTTTCAACCTGTTTCTCCTGCAGTGGAAAGTTTTGATTATATAGCTCTAGTAATGTTGCCGTTTTGGAAATTCATTTTTGTTCTCAAGGGCTGTGCTGTCTTCCCCCTACACCGAGTTTCATTATATTTAGTGCAGTGTGTAAATGATGTAGTTAGAATTGCAGGCAAAATAACCCATTACTATACCTATTGTCAGCTTCCTGCATATTTAATAGAAATGCAGTATGTAAAAATATGTATAGGTCATGAGGACTGGCATGAATGGAAAGGCTTAGTTTCTATTGTGGATTTGGGTGACTATGTATTCTTCTCTGGGGTTCTATTTAAAATATGGCAATTTACCTTGGCATGAAGAGTAAGAAAACAATTTCTTTTAGTGAGAATAATTTCTTTAGGGTTTCTATGTTATTGTGGGGTTCATTTTGAACCAGTTTTACAGGTAAATAGACCAATGATATATATTTCCTCAGGATACTATGTTGTCATTTTAGATTTCAGTGCTAAATATTTGTTATTAATATTTTAATTAACATAAATGTGATTGAATTTAAATTTTGAAATATCAAGTATTTTTCTCTCCATGCAAACACATGGCAAAGGAAATAATAATTTACCATTTAAATCTTCTAGTTGAAAAAAAAGAGGTCTGGATTCAGGCTCTATAGTGAGAGATGTCTTCTCTGGATGTGCTAAAAATGACTTATGTGACCTTGAATGTATTGACTGTTCTCTACTTGTACCCTGATACCCATTCTCTATCTTTTTTCTAACATGTCTGTCTGGCATTGTGCCCTGGGAAGCTGACTTCAACAGGCTCAGGCTCACTTGCCTCCTGGTTTGGCCAGAGGAGGGTGTTGACAGAAGACAGTAGAACTGCAAGGAGAACAGAGGTGTTCTTCCGCCCTGCCCTTCCTGTCTCAACATTGTAGTTTTGACAGTGTTCCTTCTTCCAAGGATCTAAGTTCTTTCTGGGCTCTGGTTTCCTTGCTCCTTCAGGCCTGGGGTAGGGACAAGCTTCTCTGTTACTAGTCTCCGGGTGCTCCACTGCCCCGTGTTTGTTCCCTAATCATACCCTCACCTTTTAAAATAATTCCTGCACTGGATTCTCCTCAAACCCTTTGAGTAGGTCATTTCTTTATCGCTGGGTCTAAACTTAATTTATAACAAGTTTCTTCATCTCTCTGAGTCTGTTCTCTCATTTATAAAAGAAGGAAAAGAATATTTATCCAGTACATCTCAGAAGACTGTTATGGTGAGCAGGAATAAGCATGGAGATAATAATAATGATAATAATCATACCTGGCCTGCATTATGTATCTACTGCAAAGCTCACCCTCTACCCATGATACGATTTCTGGTGGAATGGAAAAACGGCCACAAACTACTTCCCATCCTGTGTGTGTGCCCTTGCCAAGTGCCGTTAATACTCCTCGCATCAAAGGTGGCATTTTCATACATCCTCTGATTCTGTGCCAGCCCGTGGCTTGCCTTGGCCACTGGTAAAATGAGACGCCATCAGCAGCTGACAAAGGGCTTGCGCTTCCTTGCTTGCTGCTCTGGAACCTCGCCACTGTGTGAACAAGCCCAGGAAGCCTGCTGGATAACAAGAGACGCATGTCCCCATCATGCTCATCTGGTCACTGATCCCCTAGACTGGGAGGAGACATCTTATTAGGTCATCCAGTCTCCGGCCAAGCTGCTACCTGACTGCAGGAGAATGTGCAAGCCCCGCCAAGATCAGCGGGCCTGGACCAATTGAGCAGACTGATGACCTACAGACTCCTGGACATAAATGGCTGTTGTTTAACCATTAGATTTAGGTGAGTTGTTACACAGCAACAGACAGCTGATAGAACCATTCTTTGCAAATAAGAAAAATATGGCAGTTATTTTAAAATATTATGTTATATAAATGAGTGATTTGTATCCTACATTATTATAATCAATATGTTATGATGGCAGAAAAAAAGGTGCTCCAAGAAGGTGTTGGGATGCTGTGCTTTTTGGAGTCTCTACAGCAGCAGACCAGAGCACAACGCAGGAGCATGGGAAGTTAAGCAGAGGGAAACTGTTTATCATCTGAGTTTCCAAAGGCATGCTGGCCGTGAGTGTCAACAGATCATGTTGCATGTTGCATATTAGTTAGAATTAGAAACTAAAAAAAAATTATATGATAAAAATCAAAAAAGAGAGAATTAGATGGCAGAAAAGAAGTAAGTTTTGTGGAGTAGAGTCTTAGAAGAGAGAGAGCACAGGATTCAAACACACCAGAGCCTTGGCTCAGAAGACGTCTCATGCTGGGTCAAAGAGTGTATCTGGACGGAAGCTAATGCCATAGGATCTTGTGTTTGGGACCGGAGGGGGAGCCTCAGCTCAAACACAATACGACCATAGAGGTTATCCAGATACTCTTCTATCCCGAGGCACGACCGCCTGGGGAAGATGCCCTCAACTGTGCGCAGGGGTCCTTAAGGATCCTTCAGAAAACTGCAGTAGTGACTATTCAGAGATGTTCAAGAGTTGCATTTTTAAAAACTGGATGCTTGGTACATTCAAAATATCATGCTTGTCCAGTCTGCGTCAAGTCTGAGAGAAGTACCAAGAAGAAGGGCATTTTGGGGAGAAGACGTGGTACTTGTCTCTAAAGCTGGGTCACCAATGTTCTCCGAGCTTTAGATCAGAGGCTGAGACATGAGGCTGACATGGGTGCTGATGCTTCTGCATCGAGGAGGAGTCGCTAGGCTCTTTGAGGGTGCTCACTTGAAGATAAGAATAATAACTTACGGGGCTTCCCTGGTGGCGCAGTGGTTGAGAGTCCACCTGCCAGTGCAGGGGACACGGGTTCGAGCCCTGGTTTGGGAGGATCCCATGTGCCGCAGAGCGGCTGGGCCCGTGAGCCATAATTACTGAGCCTGCGCGTCTGGAGCCTGTGCTCTGCAACAAGAGAGGCCGCGATAGTAAGAGGCCCGCGCACCGCGATGAAGAGTGGCCCCCGCTTGCCGCAACTAGAGAAAGCCCTCGCACAGAAACGAAGACCCAACACAGCCATAAATAAATAAATAAAAATTAAAAAAAAAAAAGATATCTTAAAAAAGGGATGATACCTATTTAAAAAAAAAAAAAAGAATAATAACTTACTTGGATCACACCCTCTCATAAATATGCACTCAAAGTTCAAAGGTGTAAGTGTGACTATGTCCCTAAAGAACATATTAAGAGTAGCACAGCTTTCAACAGTGACCCAGAGTGACACAGACCCAAACCTATGATTTCATTGTATTATGTGGAATTAAGTTAAGATCTCCACTGAAAAGAGGTATAAAACAACACCATCTCTTTTTTGAGGGAGCTTTTCATTTCCCCCGAGTTACCATAATATTCCAAATCCATAGGTACCCTTGAACTGACCATATTTATTCAAAAAATTCTCTCATAATTTAAGCCTCTTTGTTTAAAGACAGATCAAACATGTTTTATCCAATATATCCATAGCTCTCACTATAGAGAATAAATTTTCAATGATCCTTTGACTTCATTCTATTTAAAAAGACAACACTGTTTATATTATTTATATTTTTATGTTGTCTTTTATAACTGCAAGAAAAATCATTCTTTGGTGGTTATTTTCTCTATTTTTTTTTTGTTCTCATCAATAAATGTATGAAATACATACTTTAAGTAAATTCATAATAATGCTTCCACTTCATTTAAAAAATTCCTTCCAAGGGAGCCAGCTTAGGAAAGCACTAATATAATTAGCATTTTTTGGTGGATGACTAGTGTCAAGACAGAGAGATGAAAATGCTTATTGCAATTAGAGAATACACCTGAACGTGTGCTGCATGCAACAGCACAATGTGATGGAAGAAAGTAAATTAAACTTACTTTTTTGTTCTAGATAACCAAAGCATTATTTTTCCAAGTTTTATAATTTATATTGTCATAAACATATTTCTGTTGAAAACGTCATCTTTATTTCTGTTTAAAGTTTTGGCCAGATCTGTAACTAGCTACCTTGGAGCCACTGGTGAGGACTTCATGGAGCCCCTGCCATTTGAAGAGGAGGTAAGTTAAAAAGAAAAAATCCCACTCTTCAAGTAAATATTTGACTTAGGCTACAAACATCTTCAAATAATCAAGCAAATATTTTTTTTTTATGTGCCTACTATGTCCCAGGAATATATATGGTTGTTGGCAAAAAGAAAAGTAGGTGTATGCTCTACAATACTTACTGAAGTGATCTTCTGACAATACCGCAGGAAAGAACATTTTAATCTAGACATTTGCATAATATCCTAGGTATGTGAAGACCTCTCCTTACTTATGGCCTGATGAAGGCAAGCTTTGGAATTTACGTGCAGTTTTTATGCTGGTGAACACAAGCAACAATAAGGATGAAAATATAAGAAAGTCAAGATTGAATATCAAATACATATTGGGGGCAGGCTGTATATGGGGCATTTCTAAGATAAAAATTCCTCCTTTCAGGTTGTATTTACTCTTTTATACAAGAATTCACTTATTCAACCTCTTTAGATTTTTTTTTTTTTTTTTTTTTTTTTTTAAATTTTATTTATTTATTTATTTATGGCTGTGTTGGGTCTTCGTTTCTGTGCGAGGGCTTTCTCTAGTTGCGGCAAGTGGGGGCCACTCTTCATCGTGGTGCACGGGCCTCTCACTATCGCGGCCTCTCTTGTTGTGGAGCACAGGCTCCAGACGCGCAGGCTCAGTAATTGTGGCTCAGGGTCCTAGTTGCTCCGCGGCATGTGGGATCTTCCCAGACCAGGGCTCGAACCCGTGTCCCCTGCATTGGCAGGCGGATTCTCAACCACTGCGCCACCAGGGAAGCCCAACCTCTTTAGATTTTAAAGTATGTTCATTTGATTACAATTGTCTGTCACTCTTGATGAACTGCCTTACAGGAAATCTTTCGAAGCTTTGATTTTGATCTCATGAAATAGTTTTTTATGGGAATATAATCATAAAATCACCATGTTAACTATATTTCAAAAACCAGAACCCAACAACTATGAAATTTTGTGACTATATGAAGAAGTAAATGAATTATTATATCCATGTAAATATCCTGAAATAGAATGCAGAAAATTTTGATTACTAAAATAACAAATTTCGTAAAAATATAATTTTAGTTTTCATATTAAGTTTTTAGTTATGAAGAACACATACAGAAAATGAGATAAAATAAAATATAAATGTAGAGCTCGATGATACATCAAAAGCAAACACCAGTATAACTACCACCTAGTCAAAATTTAAAACATAGTTACCATCTTAGATGTTTGTCCCTCCCAATCTCACACCTTCCACTCTACACTCTGATTTAACCAGATGTTTACGGAAATAGCATTCTGGGTTTTCTTTAGTTTTTCATCTAATTATGCATACACAAACATCGTAGTTTAGTCCTGCTAATTTGCCAATTTCATTCTTTTGTGTTTGGTTTCTGCTTACTCAAAATGATATTTATTAACCCATGTGGGCATGTAGAGTGTAGGCCATTCATTGTTCTTGAATTATCTTATTGTTGATTATGCTAAATTACTTTTCCATTCTACTGCTAAAGCATATTCAGGTTATTTCCATGTTGTGGCTCTTACCAAATACATAAATACTAGAATACATGTCTCTTGGTGGATACATGCAGCATTTCTATTGGGTATATATCTAGAAGTGGTATTGCTTGGTTGTGGAGTATGCATATGTTCCTATTTACTAGGTAAATCAGATAAACTAGTGATTATACAAATTTCACTCTACTACAGTGAATAAGAGTTCCAGTTGCTTCACATCCTCACCAACACTTGGTATCGTCAGTCTTTTTTACTTTATTTACTTTATTACATAGAGTGGATATGAGCCCTTTATCAATTATATATGTTGCAAACGATTCCTTTCACACTATGCCTAATTTTCATGCTTTCAATGATCTTTTGATGAACAGCATTAATATTCTTAATTTTAATATGGCCCAATCTACTGATTGTTTTGTTAGTGTTTTAGTTTTATTTAAAAAGTATTTCTCCTTTGAGTTCATGAAGATATTATCCTCTGTTTGATTCTAAAAATTATATTAATTTTTCTCTCACATTTTAAATCTATAATCTATCTGTAATTAATATTATTAATGTTTATATATCTGAGGTTGGATCAAATTACTTTTTATTCCCTATAGTTATCCAGTTGACTCAGCACCATTTATTTAAAAGACTGGCTATTCTCCAATGTTCTCCACTACCACCTTTGCTATAAAACAAAAAATCTATAAAAGAGTTTCTATGCTTCTTTCAATGGGCAAAGATGTATTCCTCTGCTAATGCTACACTGTTTAAAATAGTTTAGCTTTATAATATATCTAAAAATCTGGTAGGGTTGCCTTCTCAGATTGTTCTTCAAGAATGAATTGGTAAATTCATGTAACTTTTTCCATTTTCATTTCCAGACACCTTTTAGAATGAGCTTTTAAAGTTTCACATCTTTACTCTTTTCATTTATCTTCATTCAATATTGCATTTCTAATCTTCTATCTGGGAACAGTTTCCTTTGGCATGAAGTATATCTTTTTGTATGTCTGTATTTCCTTTGGTGAAGGTCTGCTGTCCAATTTGGTTTGTATGAAACATTTTAATTTTGCATTTACCCTTGAAGAATATTTTTTCTAAGAATAGAATTTTAAGTGACAGTTATTTCTCTTTAGTACCTTATAGGTTATCATTCCATTCTTTTTTTTCTGGCTTTCATAATTTCTGTTGAGCTATTAGCTGTAAATTACATTGTAACCTCGGAAAGTAACCTATTTCTAAGTGCGGTTTTCTTTTTATTTATCTATCTTAGATTTAGTAGAAATTCTAGACTCTGTGACATGATGTCTTTTGTTATTTTTGAAAATTCTCAGCCATTATATCTTCAAATTTTGCACGTGTCCAATTTTCTCTGCTCCCTTCTTCTAGGACTCCAATTAAACATGAAAATTCTTTATGTTTCTTGTAGTTCCCTTCCAGCCTTTTGTCTCTCTGTGCTTTTTTTCTTTTCTGGATATTTTCTTCTGCTCTTTTTTTCTCATTAATTAGTTATTTCTTCAGGTATGTCTAATCTGAAGCTATACACATTCAGTCAGTTCATAACGTTTGTCATTGTATGTGTTGTATGGACATGCAAATTTTTTGACACTGCTTCTATCAAAAGAAGGCATCTTATTCCCATTCTATTGAATTTGGGCGTGCCTTAGTCATCCACTTCTAGTGAATAGGATGCAGTAGAAGTGACACTCTAAGACCTCCAATTCTAGGTCATAAAACCCAGCTTTCACCTGAACCCCTCTTTCTTGAGATGCTTTTTCCTGGAATTCAATCATCATGCTTTGAGGAAGCCACACTGAGGGGGCTACGTGTAAGGGTCCCAGCTTACTTTCCCAGTGGAGATCTAGGTCTAGGTGATGTCAGTCCAGACATGTAAGTAAGGAAGCCTTTGAAATGATTTCCTTGACTTAGCTGAACAAAGTCAACTCTGAGAATTGTGAAAGATTGTGATGATGATGATGATGATGATATTAATAATATGCTAGTAATGATAGTAATAATGATTTTTGTTGTTTTACATCACTACATTTCAAATAGTGGAAGGGGAACTGAAACATATTTATTAGCCCTGAAATCTTCATTTGCTCAATTTTTAAAAATAGTTTCCAGTTTTTTGACTAAATTCTCAATGTCTTCATTTATCTCTTGAAATATTGTAAATGTATTTATCTTGAAGTCTGCACATGATAACTCCAGGATTTGGTATCTCTTTGGGTTTGTTATTATTGCCTATTGTTTCTTCTAGTTGTTCTTCATGTCGTCTTAACTCATGTCCTGATTATTTTTTACTGTGCAACAGACTTTTTAGTGAAATTGTCTGAGGCTTAAAATGCATATTATTTTCCTCTGGAGATAATTTATGTTTGCCTTCTCCAAGATCCTGCCTTGGTAAATTCTGCACTTTGAATTAGAATTGCTGACAGAATGACCCTGTAGATGAAGGACATCTTAATGAATTACAGCATCAAAACTTGTAATAAAAGCTGTAACAGAAGGAGTATGCTGTACTAGGAGAGTGCTGGAAGGCTTGGGCCACAAGGACTATTGAAGGAGTTACCTGTAGAGAGTGTGGGGAAAGGAAAAATACATGCTGCACAGAAACTGCCTGTTTTCCTCAGCTTTCAGACAGCTGCTGTGTGCTCTCACTCCAGGAGTACTTACTCTTTCTCTCTCTCCATATAGATATCTATTTATCTATCTATATATCTTTCTATCGAGAGATCATTCAAAAGTATAATTATAGCACTATAACATCTTGCAAAGCCAGTAGCTATTATGATGCTTAATAATTAAATCAGGTTATAACGTATATATAAATACCATCAATACAAGTCTTGTGTTTGCTAAATCATGGTTCCACACTTAAACTTTAAAGCATGGTTTGTTCATATTAATGTTAATGTAAATAAACCACTGATCAACCACATGGAGCTTAGGACTTTAGGTGTTGATTACATTTTGCTTTCAACAATTTAATTATATTCTTTGCTCTTCTAAGACTATACAATTATTAATGCCCAACCACTATTTTGTACTCCCAATGTCTTAGCTCTTTAGATTTTGAGCAGACTCCAGTTTTCCTTTTGGTCAGAGTCTAGTATATTCGTGTATCCCTTTGGATGGTTATCTTGGTTCTCTTTTCTAGTGCTGACCTAGGTCAATGCTATCTTTGTTCCCAGTAAAAAATTAGAGGCAAATAGAGTACTAGCGCATTGGAGATGGAGTAAGTGTTCATACTGAATACTACTGGGCTTATTTAAGTGGTAGAATTCATGGCTAGTATAAAACACCAGGCATGTTCTCCTCGATGAGAAGTAAAGCTATTAATACAATAGAAAGTGATTACTCGCTCCATGAGCATAGCATAAAATATGCTTCCTTTTTAAAACTAAATAGGGGCCTCATCATAATAGTAGAGAAACAATTTCTGTAACAATTGTACTACCTTTTTACTTCCAAACCCTGTTTGGAAGTCATAGTTCCTTTCTTGATAAAATGTGCTCTATTGTTACTCCCAACTCACAGAGTTCCTGCTGTCTGAATAGTGGATTAAACGACTCAGCACTTCCTCTCGCTGCATGGAAATTGCCCGTTTCCCTCAGCTTTCAGCCAGCTGCTGTGTGCTCTTACTTTCCTTCCATCCACCCCAGATCACTTCAAATGCACCAAGACGCAAATCTACTCCTCAGTGTCTCCAAGACTCAACGTGGACCCCTCGGGTTCCTCTGCCCTTATTCCCATCCTCTGGACTGACATGGAATTCTGCAACTTCCTATTGATTGTAAAGACCACCGAAAGAGTTACATTTCTTTCTTTTTTTTTTAAATAAATTTATTTTACTTATTTATTTATTTTGGCCGTGTTGGGTTTTCATTGCTGCATGCGGGCTTCCTCTAGTTGCGGCGAGCGGGGGCTTCTCTTGTTGCGGAACACGGGCTCTGGGCACGCGGGCTTCAGTAGTTGTGGCACACGGGCTCAGTAGTTGTGGCTCATGGGCTCTAGAGCACAGGCTCGGCGCACGGGCTTAGTTGCTCCGCGGCATGTGGGATCTTCCTGGACCAGGGCTCGAACCCGTGTCCCCTGCATTGGCAGGCAGATTCCTAACCACTGCGCCACCAGGGAAGCCCAAGAGTTACATTTCTTAAAGGAATACACTGTAAAAGTATATTACTGTATTCACCATATCTTTATTTTCTGTGTTCTGATGCTTTGACAGTTAGGACCTTGCTGACCCTAGAAGGACAGCCCCTCCCAGGGTTGGCCGATTCCTAGAGATGGTAAACTCACCTGCAAGCACACTTTTCAAATGCAAACCAACCAACCCAAAGTCCACATGCCCGACCACCTCCTCTATGGGGCTCTCACACTCGGGCCACTACTCACCTGCCCTAATCAGCCCAGGGTCAGTACCAGACACCCAGGGACAGCCCCTCCACCCCAGAGCCCACTGAAATGATTCAAACTCGCCAACCCTAAGCCTGCTCACGCTGACTCACCAGGTTCACAATAAAGGCCCTTGCCTGCATTTCCCTTTCTCCCTCTGCTTCCTGGTACTTCCCCTGTGGCCCCCCTGCCATGGCGGGCCCCCTCTTCTTTTTTTTTTTTTTTTTCTTTAGTAAACTTTTTATTGAAATACAATACACTGTCCCACTATTGCACTGGTAACAGGTTTGACTGGCAATCAAACTCATAAGACACAATAGCATTTGATCTAGCATTTAGTTTGCTTAGCTTTTTAGAAGGATTCAGGACAGGAAAGAGCATGCAGAGCCCTTCAGTTGCAGTGGAAGCCAGCAATTCTCCATGTGCATCGATGCTTGGGTCCCTCCTTTCTTGCCTAGAGACTTGTATATAGTTGCTGGTGATGAGGCCATGGGGTGTGGGGTTCATCTTTTTGTTTTTTTAAATTTTTAAATTTTATTTATTTTTTAATACAGCAGGTTCTTATTAGTCACCCATTTTATACACATCAGTGTATACATGTCAATCCCAATCTCCCAATTCATCCCACCACCACCTGCCCCCCGCCACTTTCCCCCCTTGGTGTCCATATGCTTGTTCTCTGCATCTGTGTCTCTATTTCTGCCCTGCAAACTGGTTCATCTGTACCATTTTTCTAGGTTCCACATATATGCTTTAATATACGATATTTGTTTTTCTCTTTCTGACTTACTTCACTCTGTATGACAGTCTCTAGATCCAACCACATCTCAACAAATGACCCAATTTCGTTCCTTTTTATGGCTGAGTAATATTCCATTGTATATATGTACAACATCTTCTTTATCCATTCGTCTGTCGATGGACATTCAGGTTGCTTCCATGACCTGGCTATTGTAAATAGTGCTTCAATGAACATTGGAGTGCATGTGTATTTTTGAGTTATGATTTTCTCTGGGTATATGCCCAGTAGTGGGATTGCTGGGTCACATGGTAGTTCTAGTTTTAGTTTTTTAAGGAACCTCCATACTGTTCTCCATAGTGGCTGTATCAATTTATATTCCCACCAACAGTGCAAGAGGGTTCCCTTTTCTCCACACCCTCTCCAGCATTTGTTGTTTGCAGATTTTCTGATGATGCCCATTCTAACTGGTGTGAGGTGATGCTGCATTGTAGTTTTGATTTGCATTTCTCTAATAATTAGTGATGTTGAGTAGCTTTTCATGTGCTTCTTGGCCATCTGTATGTCTTCTTGGGAGAAATGTCTATTTAGGTCTTCGGCCCATTTTTTGATTGGGTTGTTTGTTTCTTTAATATTGAGCTGCATGAGCTGTATATATATTTTGGAGATTAATCCTTTGCCCATTGATTCATTTGCAAATATTTTTTCCCATCCTGAGGGTTGTCTTTTCATCTTGTTTGTAGTTTCCTTTGTTTTGCAAAAGCTTTTAGGTTTCATTAGGTCCCATTTGTTTATTTTTGTTTTTATTTCCATTACTCTAGGAGGTGGATCAAAAAAGATCTTGCTGTGATTTATGTCAAAGAGTGTTCTTCCTATGTTTTCCTCTAAGAGTTTTAGTGTCCAGTCTTACATTTAGGTCTCTAATCCATTTTGAGTTTATTTTGTGTATGGTATTAGGGAGTGTTCTAATTTCATTCTTTTACATGTAGCTGTCCAGTTTTCCCAGCACCACTTATTTCTTTTTAAAAATTAATTAATTAATTCATTTATTATTTTTGGCTGTGTTGGGTCTTCGTTTCTGTGCGAGGGCTTTCTCTAGTTGTGGCGAGCGGGGGCCACTCTTCATCACGGTGCGCGGGCCTCTCACTGTCACAACCTCTGTTGTTGCAGAGCACAAGCTCCAGACGCGCAGGCTCAGTAGTTGTGGCTCATGGGCCTAGTTGGTCCGCGGCATGTGGAATCTTCCCAGACCAGGGCTTGAACCCGTGTCCCCTGCATTGGCAGGCAGATTCTCAACCACTGCACCACCAGGGAAGCACCCCCAGCACCACTTATTGAAGAGACTGTCTTTTCTCCATTGTATATCCTTGCCTCCTTTGTCATAGATGGGCCCCCTCCTCTTGAGAACCATTAGTGACCAATTATCTTTTCAATGGCATTCATCTCCTGATGTGTAGGCCTCACCACACTTAAATAATAATAAAACCTACTGAAACAATTACCCATGTACTCTAATTTTTTTTTATGAGCACTTATTAGGTGCAATATGAAATATATTTCCCATTTTTTCTATCATTTTCATAAAATATTTTTTAATTTTTTAAAGCTAATGTTTTATTCACAGAGAAGTATGTTTTTAAATGCGGCTTAATACATACTTTTACATATTATTGTTTGTATTACAAAAGCTTTTTGTCATGAGATATTATATTGCATAGGGATTCAAATTTAGTAATATGTCTACATTTGGATTCGAGAAATTCATGGGATGAGTCAATCTCTCTGCCTGTGGTGCAGAAAGTGTGAGAGAATTTTCCTTAAAAGCAGAGATCACTAGTTTATGTGAAGCAAGAAACTACAATATGTTTAAACTTCTCAACTGGTGAATGGTTAAAAGAGTTGTAGTATATTCACACCACAATAAAAAGGAATGGACTCCCATATATGAAGCACCACGGAAGAATCTAAAAAGGCATTATGCTACATGAAGGTAGCCAGACATACATTTAAATGACATTCTGGAAAAAAGCAAAACTATAAGGATAGGAATCGGGGGCTGGGGGCAGGGTGGGTGGTCGTGCTTGCTTGGTGTCCATTTGGAAATTAGAAATAATTCACAAATGATTCTTAGCAAAAATAGCAGAATTTAAAACACTATTCTAGGGCAGGAGTTACACGTAACCAGAGGAGGGTATTTTCATCAATTCTGTAGAGTCTGTCATCTAAAGCAACTTTGGGCAACTGTAGGCACAGTCTGAGATTTTCTTTAAATGGCAATAAGGGTCCTACAGGAAAAGAACAGTGTGGGTGTAGAACAGAATCAGTGAAACCTGTACAAATAAAGACAGAAAACAAAAGAAAACTCTAATAGGTTAAGATTTTCACCATTTCTGTAGTGAAGAGGTAATAGAAACACTCATATTAGAACTTCATTTATAGTTTGTCATTTATAATTGTAACAAGTCAGCGGTCTATTAAAGTGCCCTATAGTTCTCATCATATGGTGCCATTCTCAGCCAAAAATTTCCAGTTAACTCCTCAAGGTGGAGCTTTGTAGAGTAACATGGACCAAGTGAGCTTCAAACAACGAATCCCCTCAGTAATCAGGTAGGTAGGAAAGAGACACAGTTTCATCTGTAAGAGTTCTTTCTGTGTTCACTCTGACCTCCCCAGGAAGAGAGAAACTAGTTTTTAGCCTGCTAAGCAAGGTGTGAGGAATATAAATGAATCCATTTGAATAGAGCTGGGATTTGGCTGCTGAAATGACGTTGCTAAAAAATTCCTTTTGATTAGACTTTATATTCACAAATAAATTAGTTAATTCCAGCAGAATTACTAATGGTTTGTTTTCTTGCTCTCTGCTGAGTGAATCAGTTAATGCAAATTGTCTTAACCGTAGTACAATGAATGCAAACGTAGTAGCCTCAAAAATCACGGTGCATAAGTAGAATGGGTTCTGAATGGTAATAGGAAAGCAAATAGACAGTCAATGGGGACTTTCAATGTCTACATGACCAATCCAAACCCTGATTTGACTTGTTTCAAATACAGTCCCTTTACAGATTCAATGGAGCATGAGTGTTCAAATGTAACATCAGAGAGAGTCTTTTATTTCAAAGACTGTGAGATTGGAAGAATTCATTCATCTGCAAAGCCAAATGTCAAATGTTGTGCTTCTCATTCCTCACCAGCCCTGTGGTTAACAATGCACCTGACTGACAGTTCTGCCACTCAGAACAGGGTGTGAGGGGTGGGAGACTGACACCTTCAGCTTGGAAAGTTGTGAGGCCACATGCTACCTTGTTCATTAGCATGCGTGTGCAACACTCTGGGATCTGATTTCTAATTTCTCTTTTAAAATAGAAAACTCTAGCGTCCTTTAAGTTCAGATATTGTCTTAAAAATTTAAAAGACATAATAGGTCTAATTAATAATAACTGGCCTCCTGTATACTGCATGTCAAACACTGTGATAATTTCTTTATAAGTAGCACCTTTGCATTTAATTCTAAAAACAACCCCATGGCCTCGGCAAAATTAATCTCCGGTTTTCAGATGAGGATCTGACATTCAAAGGAGTTGATGCACAAGAGAAGTTTAATCCAGAATCGATTGCCTGAGATTTCATATTCTAGCCTAAACCACTTCATTACATGACCTTAATGTGAGAAATTTATAGCATCATGGTGCCAAACTTGGTCAGATAAAAACTTGGTCACACACATTATTCATATCAAATCCTTCTTCCCTTGGAGTAATTCTGTGAGCCAACGGAAGCATAATTCAACTTACCTAAGTTCTTTATATGTTGACAAATACTCTCATCATGTTTTGGTGAATGTCACTGCATACATAAAATATTTATCATATAAAAATATCCCTAAATATTTAATAAGATGAATTGCCCTGCAAAATCTCCTTCTCAGTTCTTTGTGTCCAACTAAGATGGTATACTGGTATTAACGTCTATTTGAAACGTCTTTTTATTTATTATTTTTTCTTTTGACTAAAAATATTTACTAAAATATTTACATTTGCTAAAAACATTTACATTTAGGGATTACTCATTTATAAGAAATATTAATGGATCATAATGTCTTTCTGAATGTATTTGACTTATTCCCTGTCAATCAACTGTGAGCATATTGAGCATGAGCCAATCCAAAGGGTCAGACTGTCAAAGAGATTTTACTGAATGTCAAATTCTACCCCAATCAAGAGGTACAGACAAGGCAGGAAAAGGACTGGGCCATCGAGAGGAGCTCCTCAGGACCTTCCTTCTGCTGCTGATGTGCACTACCTGCTTCAGATTACGTGAGTTCTCTAAGTGATGTACGCAACAGGCACACCCAGCAGGGAGTCAGGAAATACATATCTTTATTTTACATCCCCAATATTTAGTTTAGGTAGCATTCTCTAGGGAATGCTGCCTTATAAGTCCACCACAGGACTACTTACCACAGGCAGTCTTAAACCAGGAGCATCCTGCTAAGAGCATTCTGTAGATAGGGAATCTCTTCCCAGCAATATCCTTAATCTATTTACCAGGAGGTCACTCAGCATGTTTACAAGACTATACTGGATCACTTGCTTTCCTTCTGTCCCCTGGACATTCCTATAATGTTACTCAGGAGAGAAATGGATGACAGACGAGGAGCTTTAACTCTTTTCTCCACAGTGGAATACATTGTTGAACTTATAACTTTTTAGAATCATTTTGCTTGGAGTACTGATGCAGTTTAGGGCCAAGATGGGCAATTTAATTCCTATGTGATCCAAGCAGCAATGATTCATGGTGAGGAACCAGGACACCAGCGCAGGCCACCATCTTGGGAGTGAGTTTTATTAATTCCATTTGGAAAGGAGGGGGGTATGAAAAAGGTAGGTATGTTTACACAAATCCAGCATGCTTACTGGTGAAATAAGTCAACAGATACAAGAGTGATCAGGTATAGATCCAGGTTTTTGTGGGGCCCAAAGCTTATAGAATTTTGGAAGTCATTTTACTGTAATAAGAAGAGTAGAAAAACACTGTACATCTACAAAGTGATGAAAATCATTCATCACATATGCAAATAGGTTGCAAGGGCTCCTGTTATTAGAGGGGGTCCTGAAGACATAGATCACAGGCATCTCAGTAAATCTGCCTGTAGGAGAATATGATATTTATGCCAAAAGAATTGCATTCAATAATTATGAAGCTCTGGAAAACATGTAAAATAAGTAGAAGAAATATGCCATAAAAGATTTTTAGTTAGAGGTAAAGCAGAAATAAAAATTTACAAAAAATGTAGAGGGGAAAAAAACTATAAACATTTGTACAGGGTCTACTGCAGGCTACTAGTTATTAAACGTCTTATCATATGTCTGTACCTTTTTAATTGCCACAATAATACAAAAGTAAATATTATAACCTCTATCTTTAAAATATAGGAATTTAGATATAAAACTGTTAGTAATTTGTCCCCAAGTTACACATTAAGTAAGTGATGGCATCAAAATTTTAGCTCATGTCCATGTTACCTCAGTTCCCATGCCCATTCTACAGGCCATGCTACCCCCGACAGCATTAGTTTTCTAATGTTATTGTGTTATGATGAGAGAAATAAACATTTTCTGACTTCTTAGCTGCCTGTACACTTCTAAGTCTTTTCTTCCTTGACTCACCAAAAAATATTTATGAATTTTAGATCTTATTAAATTATAGTCATAGCAAGCTCTCTTTGTCATGCTTTCCCCAAACCAGGTTAATCATTCTAGGGATAGATTGTGAGCTGGGTATACTGTATATCCCTTCAAAGAGTAGGGACTCAGTGACCATTTATGGATGAGTAACTGACACATTTTAGTCTCGATAACCTGGCATGCAAAGTATTTCTAAATTTCTCAATTACAGTTTTAATTTCAAGGCGAATTTGGTGTGTTTTGAAAACACTATTCTTTAACATGTTTTCAATTTGTATAATTGAATCAGGAAAAAAAAAACAGTGCTATACTTAGCATTTTCATTTATTGTGAATTTCTGGAGAAATGAGCTTCCTATGCACATTTATGGCAAGGTAATTGGCATGCTCAAAGACTTTGGTAGAATATATATATATATATTCTATACGTATATAGTATCCACAAAGGATTAAAAGTCAAGAAAGCTTTGTTCCCCAGTATTTCTGACATGAACTGATATTCTATCTTCTTTTCTACTTGACTCAGCATAACCTTTACAAAATAGGATGAAATTAATTGATATTTGGCAATATTGATGAGTGATTAAAACACATCAAGTAATGAATGGGAAAGTAAACATGTGAAGCCTTAAGGAGTACTTGGACAAACATCAAATGAAAATGGATTATTCAGAATTTCAAGGAGCAAATATATTTTCATATTAAAAACAGTGTAACAACAGTATATTTTCCATATCCAATAATTGTAATTCAAACAGTGTTTTTCAAAAGAAATGACTCAGAGTATATACAAGCTCACTGGTTAGTTTTTAACCAATATGAAAAATAAAATTCTCATGATAGTGGAATCTTCTAATGTTTAAAAAGGTAACAGATATTCAAATCAAATCATTCTTTTATCTGAGATTGAAAGATCACTATTTACATACAGTTGTTAAAAATAATTTAGTTCATAGATCATTTACTAAAATTTATGTCCAAATGTAATGAATTCTCTATGTGTTAATTTCCTGCTAAGTCTACTTGTAAATTAAAAATATCTATTTGGAAATAGACTTGAAGGAAATCAGATCATAAACTCAGGGACTCCATTCATTTATTTTTTTGCTCCTCTTAAATGATACCAGTTTGAGTTGTCTTATTGCGATATTGTAATTTATAATAAGAAATACATATTTAGTCTTAGTTCCTGGCACAGAGCTCCTAAAAACCTTGGCGTTTTAAGAGAAAACCTAGATGACCTTGGGTATAATGAGGGCATTTTAAATACAATACCAAAGTCATGATACATGAAATAAATAATTGATAAGCTGGACTTCATTAAAATTAAAGCCTTCAGCTCTGAAAAAGACCATGTCAAGAGAATGAGAAGAAAAGCCACGGACTGGGAGATCATATTTGCAAAAGATACATCTGATAAAGGACAGTTACCTAAAATATAAAAGAACTCTTAAAACTCAACAATATGAAAACAAACAACCCAGTTAAGATGGCAAATAGGAATATGGAAAGATGCTCCACATCACATATCACCAGGGAAATGCAAATTAAAACAACAATGAGATACCACTACACACCTGCTGGAATGGTCAAAATTCAGAACACTGACAACACCAAACACTGGAGAAGATGTGGAGCAACAGGAACTCCCATTCATTGCTGGCAGGAATGCTGAATGGTACAGCTATTTTGGAAGATAGTTTGGTGATTTCTTACAAAACTAAGCATACTCTTAGCATACAAGCCACCAATCACACTCCTTGATATTTACCCAAAGGATGTGAAGACTTATATCTACAAAACAACCTGCATATGAATGCTTATAGCAGCTTTATTCATAATTGCCAAAACTTGGTATCTAACAAGATGTCCTTTAGTAGGTGAATGGATAAATAAACTGTGGTACATCCAGACAATGGAATACTATTTAGCACTAAAAAAAAATGAACTACCAAGCCATGAGAAAACACAGAAGAACCTTAAATTGCATATTACTAAGTGAAATAAGCCACTCTGAAAAGACTACATACTGGTATATTTCCAACTATATGACATTCTGGAAAAGGCAAAACTACAGAGACAGTAAGATCAATGTTGTAATTAGAGATTAAGGGTGGGGAGGGATGAATAGGCTGAACACAGAGCAGTTTTAGGGCAGTGAAACTTCTCTGGATGACACCACAATGATGGATGCATGTATATTTGTCCAAACCCATAGAATGTACAATACTAAGACTGAACCATAATGTAAACTCTGGATCTTGGGTGATTATGGTGTGCCAGTGTAGATTCATTAATTGTAACAAATGCGCTCCTCTGGTGGGGCGGTTGATAATGGGGTAGTCTGTGCATGTGTGTGTTCAGGTGATATATATGAAATCTCTGTACCTTTGCTGTAGGTTTGCTGTGAACCTAAAATTGCTGTAAAAATATCTTTAATAAAATGGTAATATTGTAAATTTTATGTTATGTATACTGTACCACAATATAAACTAACTGAAAAAAAAAGAAAGTGAATTTTTTTTCTGAAAGTTTTTTATTCTTAAAGTCAGTAGACTTAAATTTCAATTTAGGGCCTTGTGGCTTCATATATCAATTGATGTTACACATTCTTCTGCTTCAGGGATTTTTAGGAGGTCTATTTCACATGAAAGTTTAAGTAGTTTTAGGAGGGAAGCTTGGAGAAAGTTTGACATTTTGGAGGGACTGGATCAGGATTTGTCAGGTAGAAAGGAGACAAGGAAAGCAAAACAGATGCCAAAGTAGATAATATTTATTAAAAAGAAGGAAGAGAAAGGAGCAAAAGGGGAGGGGTGAAGAGGAGTGGGCGAGAGTGGGGAAGAGGGACGTCTGGAGAGTAGAGGAAGGGGGAGGGGGAAGGAAGAAGGGGGGAGGGGAGAGATGCATAAGAAATCTCTCACACCATGGGAAGTGTAATTAGGAAAGGATGACACAGGAACGTGTTTCATTCCTGCCAAAATCGCCCTCACTTTAGGAAACAGGAATATGTTTTGACGGTATCTAGAGACTAATACACTTGTTATTTAAGTCACAGACACCTTAGACACAAAAGAAATGAAAAATAATACTATTCCCTCATCTTTAACTTTTCTCCTGATTTATGATGTCGCTTCATTCTCAGATTTTGTTATAATAGGATCCTTCATTCCTATTAAGTGAAGAAAATACCTGACAGTTGGTAATAATTTCTGAGGTTTTGTTCTCACGGCTCTGCCTCATAAAGTAGCATAATTGTTGGTATTACCTATGCTGTCTCATTAGAGTAGAAATAGCCTAAGAGACTTATTTATTTTTTCCTGCTTAACCTGAATGATCAAGAGAATCTTAGAACTGGTGCTGGGCTTGGAGTCTTGCACACGACACTGCCCAGTTCCTCTAGGGCTGGCAGTCTCCCTCACTCATGTGTCCTGTCACTCATTTCACAGACTTCTGTGGCAGACACCAGGGAGGCTGCTAGAAAAACATCTCCTCTTAAAGGACTCCTAGGGCCGCGTGGAGTCTGACGAGGTGTGTAGGGCTTTGCAATCAGTGTGTTCAGTGCTACAGTGTAGACGTTCTGTATACTTCACTACAGGAGCATCTAAGTTAAGGAAGGTTGAACGGTTGTGTGTGTGTGTGTGTGTGTGTGTGTGTGTGTGACGTGAGGGGTGGGGTAAGGGGAGGACTATTCCAGGTAGACAAGACGGCATGGACAGATGTAAAAGTAAGAAGGATCCTAGCGAGTATAAAATGACGAGAACCAAGGATGTGTGCTGGGGGGAGGGGGACACTTCAGAAATGTTCAGATATTTGGGGAGTCTGGGAACATTATAAATAGGAGCACAGTGGAGGCAGGCTGCAGCCGCCTCGAAGAAGCCTCACAATCCCCACGTACAGCCACTCTGAGTGCAGAACAGGCACAATGGCAGACGTGGGTGTCTGAAGTGGGCAAGTACACGAACCTAAGCACTGCCCAGCTCACCTGTGGGGTGCAGAGAGGACCTGAGCCCCACTGCAGATCTGAAGGGCAGAAGCCTGGGAAAGTTTGGAAGTAGCACCGGGTGATGAGCCAGGAGCAGAGGAAAATGGATGAGGCCACAGATTCGGCTGGCAGTTACGAGAACTCCATATTACTCTACTTCTGTGGTGGGTTTACTCACTCCAACAGCCATATTATACCTTCTCTTGCATCAAATATTGAATACCTTTTTCCTCTAGCCTCACGGTCAGTTACCTTGCTTCGTATTTCACCAAGAAGAGAGAAACTATCAGAAGACAACTTCCACATGCCTCTATCATGAGCCCCAAATGCCTGCCTCCATTTATATCATCCTCCATTATACCTTCCTGTTTAAAATACATACATACATATATTTACTGTAGCTGCTCACTTGTTCACTAGATCCCATTTCTTCTCATCAACTCAAGGACATTGATTAGTGATATTTCCCTCTTTCTTCTGCTTTATCATTTTTTTCCTCTGTATAGTATGACTCCTGTCTGCATGCAAATGTTTTTTAATATAGCTCATCTTCAAAAAAAAGTTTAACCTCACATTCTTTTCCAGCTACTTCTCTATTTCTGTTATCTTCACAAAAAAATTTCTTGAGTCATCATCCTTGCTGATTCTGATTTCTCTCCTCTCACTCTCTCTTGAACTCACTCCAGTCTTTTGCCCCCATGACTCCACTGAAACAGCTCTTTTCAAGGCTATCGGTGGCCTCTGATTTGCAAAATCAGCATGTTGCATCTCAAGCTTCATCTTACTCATCTTCTCTGTAGTACTTAACATGGTTAATATTATCTACTTCTTGAAGCATTTTTGCCCAGGAGTAAGTAATGGATGTTTGTATCTTCTCTTCTTATAAGTGAGGCATTCAGGTATATAACTTAAAAGCAATCTACTTGCTGGTGACTCTTCCCTGATATCCAGATACATATATGCACCCACCTTCTGAAATTCCACTTGGTTGTCCACGAGATATCTCAAACTTACCATGTCAGAAAACAAACTGGATTTTCAACCCAATCTTTCACCCTTTCAGTATTCTACATTACAGTAAATGGCATCTATATTTTTCTGGTTGCTTGGTCCAATTCTCAAAGTCATGGTTAATTCATATGGTTTTTTTTTCACATTCCACAACTATTCAGACTCTAACTTTAAATTTGATAGTTTATCCTCTTCTCCCCTGCTAAACTTTGGTCCATCATCACTTGTCTGGATATTGTAACAGGATCCTAACTGTTCTCCCTGCTTTCATCATTACTTCCCTACAGTCTGGTCTCCATCCAACATCTGGAGTAAATCTCTTTTATAATATAACTGAGGTTGCATCGTGCTGATCTAAGTATCCCAATGGTTTCCGAATCCAATCAAAGTAAAACCTAAAGTCCTCAATAAGCCTCAAAGGATGCTACTTAGTTGGGCCCAAAGCATTTGTCTGGTGTCACCTCCTAAACCTTCCACACTCACTCTGCTCTGGCCATGCTTTCTGCTCTTTAAATACAAAGCGCAGTACTGTCCCTGGCTGGGTCTTTGGGCTTGATACTCCCTCTTCCAAGAGTGCTATTTCTCAAATAACCACCTACAAAGCTTCTTCCTCACTTCCTTTAGGTATCTACTGGAATATCACCTTAAATAAGATGTCTTGTTTGACCAACTCTATCAAATAGCATCCATCCCCATCGTGCCTATACCTTTACTATGTTCTGTTTTCTCCATAACACTCATCAACACCTGATATATTATTTATGTTTATCCTAATGTGCTTATTTTGTTATTGTCCTGCCTCAACAACCTATAAGCATCATGAAGGCAGAGACCTTTGTTCTCTGAGTCATCCAAGCACCTAAACAATGCCTGGCATATAATATGAACACAATAACTACCATATTTTGTCAAATATAAAACACCAAGGATTATAAGACTCACCCAATTTTATGTATCACAGTTATGTTCTTATACAAAGTTTTTTTTAATCTCTTAAAAAATGTATGTATTATAAGACTCAGGCTCACTTGTCATAGATTATTATATGTTACTTTTATATATGCATAAAAAGAAACTATAAGTAAAATAAGTTAACTAAGGAATTTCTAAATCCTTTGCACATACAGAGTCCAACTCTTCTGAATCAATCCAGAATTACCAATGTCCTTTTTTTTCTTTTTTCACAAAATATTATTTCATTTGCCATCAGGAGTGTTAGTGGTACACAGTTCTTTATTAAAGAGTATGCTGCTTTTGACTTTAAAATTTTCTTCTAAACCACTGACACCCATTCTACAAGTTTTATGCTGGCTGGTGAATATCTACAAGAAGGTGTTCACAATAAGTTTTGTTTTTCTCAAATGGTCCTAAAATGTTTCCTGAGTGAAACATTGAAGAGTTGACATTAAACTGAAATATAATTAAACTCAAGAGGTGAAGCACTAACATTACATGTAGCTTCTATTGAAGGGATGAAAACACTGGCATCAATGACCAAGGCTGTGTGCCTGCAGGTAATGGCAACTACATTGCTAGCACCACCTGGCGGCCACCATCAAATGATGCCATTCAATGTAAATGCCATAATAGTAACAACATAGATCTCAATTCCAGACATGTGAAAATATGTGCATCTTTTGAATGAATCAATCAGTCATTAATAAACAAATGGTTCAACTGTTCTAAAAAAGCCAGCCTGGATTAGTCTCCTGTGAGATGTAAGTCTCATTGGTGGAGGTGGAGACCTGCCACATCCAAGGAGGAGATCAAACCAGAACTTCCATCTCTTTCCATTGATTCTCATCCTCTTGATTCCAGCAATCATTCCTTGATTTAATGACAATTACTAAAGTTTAGAAACTTTTTGAAGGAGAAGTAAAAAACCTAAAAGGAAGGCCAAAACTGTCATTGGAATCCCTATAGACCAATTAATGAAAAGCAATTCACATTAAAGTATGTATGGGTTCAATAAAAATGTACTGAACCTTAAAGTTAATGGAGCAAAAATTAAGATCAGAGCCTCCATTTCTTGATAAGAATGGTTTCCTAAGTCATTTAATTAATGCTTTATCCTAGGGGAAAAAATTAGTCTCAGTGTTGTAGTAGCAAGAGATTTACCAAATCAGGCACACACACAAAAGACACTAAGTTCCTCAAAGGCTTTGTCTTAGTATTAATTCTCTGGAATTAAAGGAAAAGTTTATACAGACATAGGACTTTTTAACATACATACATCTGTGATGCAAATTTTTCAAGGAAGAGGCCTTTCTTATTCCCTATACTACATATTTAAAACTCAATGGAACATGATAATTTAAATCTTTTTGTGACATTGAAAATCCCATTAATTCTGAGATACTTTCAATCACTTGTCAAATACCATGATGTTTTAGAGAAATAGAGATGACTAAATAATCCCTGTCCTTAATGAGCTCATAGGGTACTTGGAGAGACAGATGGACCAATGGATATAATATAAAGTAGGAATTGTAATAAAAGAGATTTAGTGAGTAGGTACTGAAATCACAAAAAGGTTATGGATTAGGAGAATTAGTTCACTTATGCTGTGTAATTAAAAAAATAATAAAGGTAACTTCAAACCTCAATGGCTTATCACAACAAATGTTTATTTCTCACTCAAGCTATGTCTGATACGGGTCTGGGCAAATCACCAGGGCAAACTGGATTCAGAAACCCAGGCTCCTGCAATCTTGTGGCTAAGACATTTCAGCAATAGACCACTTCAGTTGCACAGTGGGTGAAAGGGTTGGAAAATTCTTCAACAGGCATGCTCTGGACTAAATTGTACACCCCCCCCCTCCCCAGTTTATATATTGAAGCCTCGAACCCCAATACGACAATATTTGCAGAAAGGGCCTTTCTGAGGTAATTAAGGTTAAATGAGGCGTAAGAACGGGGCTCTGATCCAATAGGATTGGTGTCCTCATAACAAGAGACACAGGAAACTTGCTTCCTCTCACTCCCTTTCCACCATGTGAGGGCACAGTGAGAATGTGGCTGTCTGCAAACCAAGAAGAGAGCCCTCACAAGGAACCACTCAGCCAGCACCTTGATCTTGGACTTCTCAGCCTCCAGAACTGCGAGAAATAAAGTTATGTTGTTTAAGTCTCCCATTCTATGGTATTTTGTTATGACAGCCCAAGCTGACTAACACAAGACATTCAAATACTCCGGCACAGAGGCAATGCACATCAGCCCCTTGTCCAGAACTCTTCTCACATGGCCCACCTAATTGCAAGGGGAAAGGTAAATACAGGGGAGGAGGTGGACTGCTTGGTAAGCACGACTGTCTCTGCCACAGTCATCACTTCTGGTCAGCAAAGATCCCTTTCCTCTCTTCTTCCTACCCACTCAACCCTTCCCTAAAGGAGACAAACCGAAAAGCAATTCATCCAGCCCTTGATTCCAGCTCCAGGTCCAGAATCTGCAGGTGATATGCAACAGTATCTACATCAGTTCCCGATGTGGCTTCTCTTGATTCCAAAAGAATGATCTAAAAAGAATTTTTCTGCTTTTCTCCCACGTAATGAACAGTGGTTCAAGAGGGTCAGGAAGCCCAGCACTGCAAACACTCCCCTTTAAGCAGAGAGCGAACAGGAGACACGCGGAAGGCAGGACTGGCCCTGGTCATTCTGAAATGCTGCTCACCAGGTAACCTGAGGTTCCTTACCCTAACTAAGGGTTAACAGTGATCCTTGACCCTCATTCTGTACCCACCATTTTGGATTTTTTTTTCAAGACCTACTTCTCAGAACTGCTATAATATTTTGTTTCCTCTTCCCCAAACCTCTCTCTTTTGGTTTAAAGGTGCTACCTTGACTTTGTCAAGTTCTGTAGGAGCACCACTCAATCAATCCTTTACCCTCAGTCATCTTTTATAATTAAAAGATTATCCTAGGCACCATACTCTTAAGCTGCCTTTTACCTCGAACACCTTTATCAATTGAGAGGTTTTAGCAATAAATGTGGAGACTATACTCCTATTCTTTTTCTTGAGGCTGTTTTAAGTTATTTTTGTCACTTAAAAGACTTTCTTAATTTTATCTCCTTACTCTTTGGTGACTCAACATACTTATCTTTTCCAATTTTGCAGGGTTTTGATTTTTTTCAAATCCCTTTCATTTTTGCTTGCAAGTTCTCAAGTTTTCCCTGAGATCCTTTCTTTGCAGTATCTTGCGAGCCAGCAAACATTTTGTTTTCTAACGTCTTCCCCTAGGTGTTGTTGGGAAATACAATTAAAAACAAAATCTTCTTCCAATCTAGAAATCCTCTCCACAAAAGTAATAGAGAAAGAAAATACTCTTGCTATCTTATTCATATTAAACCAGAATGTGATGCACATCACAGGCAATCTGCTAAGAGACTGCAAAGAAAAAGACATCTCGCCCTTTTCATACTCACAAGCAGACATAACCCATGATGTACATGTTCTCAAGATAAACAATAACTGGTCACAAGTAAGAGGATTTGACAGCAGCATTTGCCACAGAGGTCATCCTAGATTCACCTGGTAATCGGAGTGACCACCTAGGTTAGCGAATTGGTTTTATCTAGAGGAAAAACAAACTTCTCACACCTTTACGACAGGAGGCAGTTTTGCAATCTGGAGCCAAGCACCACTGACGTTAGGCTCCTACTCTCCCACAGAAACTGGGGGTTAGGGCCACTCTCTCCTTTCATGTTTAAGAGGTGGTTCCTGAGTCCCCGAGAGAGAGAAGGGCACTCCTGGTTCTTAAAGCCGACAAAAGACCTATTTCGTTTTCAGAAGGATTTACATGCATTTCAAATAGAAGAAAGTACTTGCAAATTTACATTTTCTAAAGTAAGTGTTCAAAGAAAAAGGGAGGGGAGAGCAATCTTTCCGCCCATCTTCAACAGAGAATGAAGTCTCTTAATCTTAATTTGTATTTAGTCTTACAATCCAGAAGCTCATTACACATGCAGTTGGCCTGGCAAGTTATCACACGTTTCACCCAGAGGCAAGAGCTTTGCCCAGCATCTCATCAACTGCATGACATCTCTTCTCCAGCTTCCACATCCCTCTCCTTTATCCCTGGCACAACCATGATTTCAGTGCCACAGATCTTAGGGCTATTTATTTATTTATTACTGCAGCCAGCGCTCTTCCTGCTATCAATTTCTATCAGGATCAAATAGATTTATCCTTAAAGAACAAAGAAAGTGTCAGTGGTTTAATGCAGCAGGAATTTCTCACTCATACTAGTCCACTTAGGTTCTGGGCATCTATCCTGAGCAACCAGGATAACATTGGCATAGGAAATAAGTGCATTAGCTTAAACACAGATCACTTCTGTTCATAACCCTTTGTTGGGAACTAGCCAGATGGCGCCCCAGACTGCCCTGGGTGTTGGGAAATGTAGGGGAGCTTGAGATACTTGGAGAGCAGTACTGTTTGGGCAAAAGGCCATTGAATCCAATTTTAGGGACTTAGGAGTTTTCCCGAAGGAGACGATCTGCTACTGAAATCATAAAAGATGAGTTGGAATGATTTGAGCTAAAGTGGGAGGACAGTGGGAGGTGGCAGGGCGTTCAGGATGGATGGACGGCACGGGTTATTTGATGTGTTATTTGATGCTGGAGTTTAGAGCAGTAAGCAGGACATAAGCAGAGAGTTTGTTGAAAAGGCAAATAAAGCTCAGAACCAGGAGTGTTTTATAGGCCATGCGAAAAAACTTAGTCTTTATGTTATAGGCTGCAGGGAGGTGCTTTTAATGCATGAAAGTAAACATAGATTTAAATTTTAGATATATCTATCTAGTGACATTGTGGGCTATCTTTAACCAGGTTAATAATTTCAAATAAACAGAGTAGCAGATGTCTTGGTCCATTTTGGGCTGCTTTAACAAAATACCACAGACTGGGTGGCTTATAAACAACAAAAATTTATTTCTCACAGCTCTGGAGGCTGGGATGTCTAAGATCATGGAGCTGGCAGGTGTGGTGTCTGGTGAGAGGTTACTGAATCATAGACACTCTCTTTTCACCTGTTCTCACATGCTGGAAGGGGCAAGGAAGCTCTGTCCAGCCATTTTTTTGACTATTTTTTAAAAAATTCAGGTACAGTTGATGTACATTAATAATAAGTTTCAGGTGTACAACAACACAATGATTCACAATTTTTAAAGGTTATATTCCATTCATAGTTACTATAAAATACTGTCTATATTCCCTGTGTGGTACTATATATCCTTGTGGCTTATTTATTTTATACACAGTAGTTTGTAACTTTTAATCTCCTACCCCTATCTTGCCCCTCCCCTTGCCCTCTCCCCACTGGTAGTCACTAGTTTGTTCTCTATATCTGTCAGTCTGTTTCTTTTTTGTTATATTCACTAGTTTTATTTTTTAGGTTCCACATATAAGTGATATCATACAGTATTTGTCTTTCTCTGTCTGATATATTTCACTTAGCATAATACCCTCCAAGTCCATCCATGTTGTTGCAAATGGCAAAATTTCATTCTTTTTTGTGGTTGAGTAATAGTCCATTGTATATATATACCACATCTTCTTTATCCAATTATCTGTTGATGGGCGCCTAGGTTGCTTCCATATGTCGGCAATTGTAAATAATGCTGCTATGAACATTAGGGTGCATATATCTTTTCAAACTAATGTTTTTGGTTTTTTTTGAATACCCAGGAGTGGAATTGCTGGGTCATATGGTAGTTCTATTTTTAGGTTTTTGAGAAACCTCCATATTGTTTCCCATAGTGGTTGCACCAATTTACATTCCCACTGAGTATAAGGGTCCTTTTTCTTCACATCCTTGCCAGCATTTGTTATTTGTGGTCTTTTTGATGATAGCCATTATGACAGGTGTGAAGTGATATCTCATTGTGGCTTTAATTTGCATTTCTCTAATGATTAATGATGTTGATCATCTTTTCATGTGCCTGTTGGCCATCTGTATGTCTTCTTTGGAAAAATGTTGATTCAGGCCTTCTGCCCATTTTTAAAAAATCGTGTTGTTTGTTTTTTGGATGTTGAGTTGTATGAGTTGTTTATTATTTTGGATATTAACCCCTTATCAGTCATATCATTCGCAAATATTTTCTTCCATTCAGTAGGTTGTCCTTTTGTTTTGCTGACAGTTTCCTCTGCTGTGCAAAAGCTTTTAAGTTTACCTGTAATTAGGTCCCATTTGTTTATTTTTGCTTTTATTTCCCTGGCTTTAGGACACTGATCCCAAAAAATATATTGCTACAATTTATGTCAAACAGTGTTCCACCTATGTTTTCTTCTAGGAGTTTTATGGTTTCTGGGCTTACATTTAGGTCTTTAATCCATTTTGAGTTTATTTTTGTATATAGCATTAGAGAACATTCTAATTTCATTCTTTTACATGTAGCTGTTCAGTTTTCCCAGCACCACTTATTGAAAAGAGTGTTTTTTCTCAATTGTATATTTTTGCCTCCTTTGTCATAGATTAAATGACCATAGGTGTGTTGTTTTATTTCTGGGCTGTCTATTCTGTTCCAATAATCTATGTAACTATTTTTGTGCCAGTACCATACTGTTTTGATTATTGTAGCTATGTAGTATAATCTGAAGCCAGGGAGCATGATTCCTCCAGTTCTATTCTTCTTTCTCACGATCGTGTTGGCTATTTTGGGTTTTGTATTTCCATACAAATTTTAAAATTATTAGTCCTATTTCTGTGAAAAATGCCCTTGGTATTTTGATAGGGATTCCATTGAATCTGTAGATTGCCTTGGGTAGTATGGTCATTTTAACAATATTAATTCTTCCAATCCATGAACACGGTATATCTTTCCATCTGTTTGTGTTGTCTTCAGTTTCTTTCATCTGTGTCTCATAGTTTTCCGAGTATAGGTCTTTTACCCCCTTACACAGATTTACTCGTAGATATTTTATTATTTTTGATGTGATTGTATGTTGGGCCACTTTTATAAGAGCACTAATCCCATTCAGGAGGGCTCCACACTTATGACCTAATCCTCCCAATGGCCCCACCAACTAATATCATCACCTTGGAGGTTAGGTTTCAACATATGAATTTTGGGGGAATGCATTCAGATCACAGCACTAAGTCATTCTCTGAGCAGTCATGGTGTGAAAACATATAGGAGAATGAATCAGACAACTCAGACCTGACCTCTGCATCTACCAGCCCCTTACTTTCCATGTGACCTCAGTTACACTTTATTAACCTTTCTGAGGATTTTTTCATCCATGAAAACTTGATAAAAATGATATTTGCTATGTCCACCTTCAGTGCTGACATGAGGATAAGATGAAATAATGTGTTTTAAAGCAAGAGCTTTGAAAGCTATCAGATGTAACACATATACAAAAGATGATTAAATTCATCAAACACCTATTTCACATGCCCAACATTGTACATGGCAATACTGGTAATCAAAAAGGATCCCTTGCTTTGAAGAAATCAACATTCGTCTATGAAAAAAGCTAAAACACCAGGACATGATATTATAGTATCAGCCCAGAGTGTAATTAAAAAATAGAGACTGTATTTTAACAAATGTGCTGAATATAGATATACAAAGGGACTCTTTCTGGGGAAGTGGTCACCTACAGAGGAGATGCACATATCACTGTTTCTTGCAGTTTCTTAGACTGGCTTATGAAAACTTTAAGAGGAATTTTCGAAGTGAGTTAATGTGCCACTCCAGACCAGTCTTATGACTTCGGGTTCATTTATTTTAATGCTGGTTATAACCACAGGCATAAGCCTCAGGACACTGCGAGGCTAGAAATCCACCAGTGAGCACAAGCAATGAGTGCTGAAATGATTATTTTTAATTAAATAGCCATAACCTAAAAAAATTCCCATACAAATGAAAATATTTTAGTCCTTAATTAGTCAAATGAGTAAACCTACCACTCACTCAAAAGACAGTGAATTCATCAGTATCTTTACCTGTTACAGGCACACAGCATATTATATACACGTGGTCATGCTAGTAATTCGTGAGTGCATTTCAGCTAGGGCTGTATATCACTAAACTTAAAAAATTAAGAATTATCTTTTTTTTTAGCAACTGTAGAAGAGTACAGACAAATAATACTTTACATGTTGTGAAGGAAATTGAAATTGTGTTAACATCAGCTGTTTCAAAACATTTTTCTTTCATATTTCCTTTTAGTTTTTTATTTGCTTAGATTTTCACAATCTTATTACAGCTTACTGACCATCTGACTTTTAAAAAATTATAAATTTATTAAATAATTTCAATTTTCATAAATAAAAGATAAGAAGAGATTTAAAAAAGGGGGGAAAAACTAGTATTTTTTGAGCGCTGAATACATTCCAAACCTTGCCTAATTCTCATACATCACAAAAGGCTACAAAGTAATATTTCAGTCCTCGTGGTCAAAATAAAGGGTATAAGACACAAGAATGAAAACCAATTTGGCCAAATACATAGAAGAACAAGTATTTTAACCCAAATCTAATAGTGCTGCAAAAGCACATGTTCTTCCATCTTCATAGAGCTTTGTTGATGTGTCTCATGTTTCATGGTACAGTCAAAGGAAATACCTGTGTGCTGCATGTCCGTTGTTTCCAGCCACAGTTACAGTTGGTCCTTCAAATCCATCCTCGAGGATGCAGAACCCAGTGGATACAGAGAGCCAACTGTACTACAACATTTTATATGAGGAACTTGAGCATCCTTGGATTTTGTTATGCACAGGGGGTCCTGGAACCAAGCCCCCACAAATACCGACAGACAACTGTACTAATAGATGATAGAAATTTATCATACCGTTACAAGGTATTAGATGATAGGGAACAATAGGTGTGTAAAATTTAGAACAAAAATATATTCCAACACTTCCACATACAAGATTTATTTTTTCCAGCTTTATTGAGGTATAAGAACAATAGAAGTTGTATGCATTTAAGGTATTCAACATAACTTTTTTTTATTAAGACCATTTTCTAGTGTAGTTTTTAGTTTCACAGCAAAATTAAGGGGAAAGTACAGAGATTTGACAAATACCTTCCCCCACACATGAATAGCCTCCTCCATTATCAACATCTCCTACCAGAGTGGTACATTTGTTGTACTTTATAAACCTACACTGACATCGTAATCACCCAAAGTCCAGAGTTTACATTATGGTTCACTCTTGGTGGTGTACATCCTATGCATTTGGACAAATGTATAAAGATGTGTATCCATCATTATGGTATCATCCAGAGTATTTTCACTGCCCTAAAAATTTTCTGTGCTCTATTTATCCTCTACCATCCTCGAACCCGTTGGCAACTACTGATCTTTTTACTGTCTCCAGTTTTGCTTTTTCAGAATGTCATATAGTTAGAATCATAAGGTGTGTAGTTTTTTCAGATTAGCTTCTTTCACTTAGCAGTATGCAATTTAAGGTTCCTCCACATCTTTTCATGACTTGATAGTTCATTTCTTTTTCAGGCTGAATAGTATTCTATTATTTGTATGCAACACAGTTTATCCATTCACCTTCTGAAGGACATCTTGGTTGATCCCAAGCTCTGGCAATTATGAATAAACCTGCTATAACCATTCATGTGTAGGTTTTTGTGTGGACATAAGTTTTCAACTTCTTTGGGTAAATATTAAGGAGCCTGATTGCTATATTGTATGGTAGGAATATGTTTAGTTTCATAAGAAACCACCAAATTGTCCTCCAAAGTGGCTACACCATTTTGCATTCCTATGAGCAAGGAATGAAAAGTCCTTTTATTCCACATTCTCTCCAGCATTTACTGTTGTCATTGTTCCAGATTTTGGGCATTCTAGCAGGTGTATAGTGGTATCTAATTGTTATTTTAATTTATATTCCCCTGATGATATATGGTGTACTTATTTGCCATCTATATATCTTCTTTGACGAGTTATTTGTCAAAGTCTTTGGCTCATTTTTTAATTGGGTTTTTGCTTTCTTACTGTTGAGTTTTAAGAGTTTTTGTAATTTTGGATAAAGTCCTTTATCATACGTATCCTTTTCAAATATGTTCTCCCAGCCTGTGGCTTGTCTTCTCATTGAGAAGTCTTTTGCAGAGCAGAAGTTTTTAATTTTAATGAAGTCCAGCTTATCAGTTAACTCTTTAATGGATCATGACTTTGGTGTTGTGTCTAAAATGTCATCACTATACGCAGGGTCATGTAGGTTTTCTCCTATGTTATATTCTAGGAGTTTTATTGTCTTGCATTTTACATTTAGGTCTGTGATCCATTTTGAGTTAATTTTTGTCAAGGGTGTAAGGTCTGTGTCTAGAATTATTTTTAGCATGAGAATGTCTAGTTTTTCCAAAACTATTTGTTGAAGAGGCTAGCTTTTCTCCATTGTATTGCCTTTGCTCCTCTGTCATAGATCAGTTGACTTTACTTATCGGGGCCTATTTCTGGGCTCTCTATTCTGATCCACTGGCCTATTTGTGTGTTCTTCACTAATACTACACTGCCTTCATGACAGTAGATTTATAGTTATGTCTTGAAGTCCGGTAGTATCGGTCTTTTCACTTAGTTCTTTTCCTTCAATATTGTGTGGTCTACCTCAACTGTTTTTAAGATTAGTGATATTAAATACATTTATAATATTGTGAAACCATCATCACTGTCCATCCCCATAACTCTTTTCATCTTGTAAAATTGAAACTCTATACTGATTCAACAATAATTGTCCATCTCCTCTCCATCTAGCTCCTGGCAATCACCATTCTACTTTCTGTCTCTATGATTTTGATCACTTTAAGTACCTCATGTAAGTCGAATCATACTGTACTTGACTCTTTGTGGCTGGCTTATTTCACTTCACATAGTGTCCTCAAGGTTCACCGATGTTACAGCATGTGTCAGAATTTCCTTGCTTTTTACGGCTGCATAATAATCTTCATTGTATGTATATATCACATTTTAAAAATCCATTTATCCATTGATGGACACTTGAGTTGCTTTCATGTTTTAGCTCTTGTGAATAATGCTTCTACGAACATTAGTGTACAAATATCTTTTTGAGACCCTACTTTCAATTCTTTTGGGTGTATACCCATAAGTGGAATTGTTGGATCATATATGGTAACCCTAGTTTTAATTTTTTGAGGAACTGCCATGCTGTTTTCCGCAGGGACTCTACAGTTTTACGTACCCACCAACAGTGCACAACAGTTCTAATTCCTCCACACCCTCACCAACACTTATTATTATTATTGTGATAGTAGCCCTCCTAATGGGTGTGAGTGGCATCTTATCACAGTTTTGATTTGCATTTCTCTAAAAATTAGTGACGCTGAGCATCGTTTCATATGCTATTGACTATTTGTATATCTTCTCTGGAGAAACGTCTACTTAAGTCCTTTGCTTATTTTTTAATTAGATTGTTTGTTTTTTGTTGTTATTGAGTTTTAGAAGTTCTCTCTATACTCTAGACATTAATCCCTTATCAAATATATGACTTGTAAATATTTTCTCCCATTTCGTGAGTTGCCTCTTTACTCTGCTGATATTGTCTTTTGATGCACAAATTCTTTAAATTTTCAGTAAGTCCAATTTGTCTACTTTTTCTTTTGTTGCCTTTGGTGTCATATCCAAGAAATCACTGCCAGATCCAAAGTTGTAAAGTTTTGATCTATGTTTTCTTCTAGGAGTTTTATAGTTTTAGGTGTTACATTTAGGTCTTTGATTCACTTTGAGTTAATTTTTGTGAAATATGGTGGTAAGTAAGGGACCAACTTCATTCCTTTGCACGTGGATATACAATTTTTTCAGCACTATTTGTTGAAGACTGTCCTTTCACCATTGAAAGGTCCTGGCAGGCTTGCCAAAAATCATTTGGTTATATATGTGAAACTCTTTCCTTTTTTAAAATTTATTTTTAAATATAAAAATTTCCATATAGTAACATTCATTCTTTGCGCCAAACAGTTCTCTGGGTTTTGACAAATGTACAGAATTACATATCCACCACCTCAATCAGGATAAAGAAGAGTTCCACCATCTCCCAAATTTCCCTTATGTTTTTGCTTTGTTAGTCAATTCCTTTCTACACCCCACCCTCTGGCAATCACTGGTCTCTTTTCTAACCTTATAGCATTTTTTTCCCATATACGTGGCATCACAGAGTATGTTGTTCATAGGATATGGTTTCTTTCACTTAGAACAATGAATCTGTGATATATTCGTCATGTGTGTATCAGTCATTTGCTCCTTTATGTTGCTGAGTAGCACCCTATGGATTTATCGCAGTTTGTTTATTCATTCAGTGAAGGGTATTTCATTTGCCCAGTTTTTGGAAACGATGAATAAAATGGCTAGCAACATTCATGTATAGGTTTTGGTATGAACCTATATATATTTTTATTTTTCATGAGGAGATACCAAGAAGCAGATTGCTGGATCATATCTTAAGTGTATGTTGAGGTTTATTTAAAAATGTCAAAGTGCCTTTCCAAATCACTGTACCATTTTGCATTCCCACCAACATTATAGGAGAGTTCCATTTGCTGTCCATCTTTGTCAGCATTTGATATTGTCAGATTTTCCTTTTTAATTATATCCATTAGAATAGATATATAATTGTATCTCATTGTGGTTTTAACTTGCATTTCCCTAATGAATAATTAGGTTTGGAATCTTTTACTGTGATAATTGATCAATCATATGTCTTCTTTGGTGAAGTTTCTGCTTGAATCTTTTCCCTATTTTTAAAATTGGGTTGTATTTTTTCTTATTTTTGAGTTGGAAGTTCTTTATATGTTTTGGATACAAGCGCACTGTCAAATATGTGACTTCCACATATTTTCTCTAGATCAGTGTCTTGCCTTTCATTCCCTTAAAAGTGTTTTTGCAGAGGCAAGTTCTTAATTTTGCTACAGTCAAATTATCTTTTTTGGAGGGGGGAATAATCATGCTTTGGTATCACATTTAAAAACTCTCTGCCTTACCTTTTATTTTAACTAACTGGTCATACATTAGAGAAGGAAGGATTTCTCTCTGCATTACTGATCAAAAAAGGTTTAAGGATAGAATAAGCCTCACTATGACATCACAAAATCCTTGATTATAGAGCATTTGCTTCCATTAATCATCTTCCTATGGGAACCGTATTGTTTTATATTTCCAATTGTTAAAAATCTGTAACCAGATTTTCCCCAGGCTTCTCAATAGGGATAATATTATCAAAGTTAGTAAGACATACATTTTAAGCACCAATTGTGTTATATTAAGCATTGTGCTGAATAGGGAGGTTATGTTTTGAACAATCATTTTATAAAAAAGAATTCGGGGCTCACTTGAATTTTGTTATGCAGGCATTTGAGCTCATCCTTATTTTTGCTTACAATATTTATGAGGTTATGGGAAGTGAAAAAGCCACATCAGCAGTTAAAAAAGTGGTTTTGTTTTTCACAGGATAAAACTGCACATAATCATGAATCCTATGACTTCCTCTGCAGGTTTGGATATCTTTTTTGATTTTTTGATTAAATAATCTTGCATGACAACTGGGTTGTTTTCACTCTTAAAATACAAACTTAAAATCTTTATGGTAAAAGAGCAATTCCTGGGACTTCCCTGGTGGCGCAGTGGTTAAGAATCCGCCTGCCAATGCAGGGGACATGAGTTCGATCCCTGGTCCAGGAAAATCCCACATGCCGTGGAGCAACTAAGCCTGTGCGCCACAACTACTGAGCCTGCGCTCTGGAGCCCACAAGCCACAACCACTGAGCCGACGTGCCACAATTACTGAAGCCCGTGCACCTAGAGCCCCTGCTCTGCAACAAGAGAAGCCACAGCAATGAGAAGCCTGCGCACCGCAACGAAGAGTAGCCCCTGCTCGCCGCAACTAGAGAAAGCCCACGCGCAGCAACGAAGACCCAACGCAGCCATAAATAAATAAATAAATAAATTTATTTATTTATTAAAAAAAAAAAAGAGCAATTCCTCTAAGCAGGCAGGGGACTATGTCTTCATCTCCCCAGGCTGCGCCCCTTGGAGGACAGCTCCCAGTGAATGCTTCCTGGTCCTTGCTCTCCTTCTGTCCTCACATGTAGGGGGTAAGAATGTGAGGATGGATGAGGTATGCTCCTCCAGAAAGAACGATCTTGCTCCACTTTTACTGTCTACTCTTATCTTTTATTGGTACAGTAGAATTTAAAGTGCATTTTGGAAAAAGCCTGTCAGTAGAAAAAAGACTACTTTGACATCCAATTTTATTACATTCCAGTACATGCAGTAGTATAAATAAATGGCTAGAAACTGCTTCCAAATTATGTGCCTTGTGCAAAGAGCTAGTAAAATAAAACGCAGAAAATGTCATTCTTCAGCTCAAGGTTCACTAGGATGACAGGCCGGGCCTTACCTGCCAATTTTTCCTTTAAATTGTCACTGGTCATCACCCACACCTTTCCCCTCCCCGCTTCTCCCAGTCCTGACCTAGGGAACACAGCGTCCTGCTTTCATTTCTGTGGATCACACATGGACAAAACCTTCTGTCCTTGGCTACCTTTAATAAGAGTGAGATCTTCTGGAATTTACAAACTAGACACACAGAATCATGGTCAATAGCCCAATTATTAAAGGGCAAAGGACACCCAAAATTCAAAGAAGGAAAAACATAGAAACGAACACAAGGACACACCTCCAAACATAAAGAAACAAAGGAGAAAAGAAAAAAAATAACAAGATATCCAAGTCCTCTATCAAAAGAGAAACATCTTAAATCATCATTTGAATGCTGTGGTTACGGGGTCAAGAAGAGCACTCTCTTTGCACCCTTAGAGGGCGTGTGAATTGATATTACTTCCCTTGAAAGCAATTTGCTATATTGTGAAGAACCCTGAAAATGTTCACAGCTTTTGACCCAGTAATTCTTCTTGAAAAAGGCTCTGCTAAGAAAATGATCAGATATTTGCACATCTTTTTGCAGATGGTCGGTCAGTGTGGCTTTATTTATAATAGTTCATTCTGGAAACACCCTAATATTAAATTAATGATAGTACAGCCATATGTTCAGATACCACATGACCACAAAAATCTTGATTTTAAAGGACCCAGAGATTACATCTCAATATAATGTTAAGTGAAAATATGCTGATTTTAAAATATATTGGAAAGAAGTAAACCAAAATATTAAAAGACATTTTCTCAAGATGGAGAAATTATGAGTGATTTTAAGCTTTTCTTTCCAACTACTCCCTCAAAAGTTTGGGTTAACTTTTTAATCAGACGATATAAAGTATTAAAAAATGGAGACTTACAAGAAAAATGTAAAAAGTGCAAAGCCTGCTCAGGTTATGAAAACATACTTCTGACTTTACTGTGCCTATCTAGGAATAAAGGCCTGGTTGTATCTCACAGCTTCAAGACCCCCTCTCCAGAAAATGCTTGGGGCTCTCTCCCCTTCCTTGGCCCCATTCCTTCCAGAGGAAGCGTTTTGTTGTAAAAGTAACAAATGCTCATTGTCAAACCTCAAACAGTGGGAAAGTGTATAAAATAAGAATAGTAAATCCCCTCTAACTTTCTTTCCCCACTTTTTCTTTTCACATTAAAAATACTGGGGGATAATTTGCATATAACAATGCACACCAATATTTATAAACAGTTCCATGGCTCTTGACAAAAGTCAGGATACAGGGCATTTTCACCACCCCCAAAGTTCCTTCGTGTTTCCTGGAGTCCATTCTCTCCCTATCCCCAACCCTAGGCAACCACTCATTTGCTTTCTGTCACTGTAAATTAGTTTTGTCCGTTGTAGAATTTCCTACCAATGGAATTACACATAATGCTTACAACTGTGTTTTTGAGATTCATCCAAGTTGTGTGTCATGGGTAGGTAATATTCTGTTGTATAACTATTATAATTTATCTATCTAGTCACATAGTGACTTCACTGTAATTACCTTATAAGGCCACAGATTCATTTCTAGAATGTGATAAATCATGTCCCCAAGTGTGAATACATTAAACATCTCTTATATAGAATCCCTAAACCTAAGTCTTGTCTTGGATGTGCGACAACAATATCACAAAGGGGTCAGAGCATAATGACATTGATTCAGTTGGTTGAAGCTCACGTCTAAACCCATATATGTGAATAATGATTGTGAAGCAAGCATTCATTTTAGACATTTATGGATTCCAACCATATGCTGTGATCAAGAAACCAATGTATTTGTCTTGACATACTACGTTTAAAATCTGAATTACACATTTCATAAACTATGGATTTGCCAACTTTTTTTTGTCATTCTGAATTAATAATACTTAATTAATGTTATTAACATAAACGTCTGGGTAAATGAATATTTCATTAACTTATCTCAAACCTAAAAGGTAGTATTTAAGCAATTTTATATAAAACTCCTTTCAAAATATTTCCCTTTAAAAAAACCCCACAATTATAATGCTGGCAAGGACATGCTGAATTTTATGGAGATCCTATTGCACCAAAAATATAGGAGGATGCACCCCAAATATAATATTGTAATAATTTCACAAAGATCTTGTATGATAAAGATAATTATGAAACTGGTTTGATGCCAGAGTAAGAGACGGGAATTATTTTGAATGGGATACTTAACCTGCCATAGAATTAACACAATTTTATTCAGATTATCAGTAAGAATGTGAAGAAATTATTGATATATATTTGGTGATCTCTACCCTTCATGGAAATGAAACGGCCAGCCTGGGCTTTGTGGGACAGAACCTTTGCTCCAGGAGGGCCATGACCTCCTGCCTGTGGCTTCTGTGCTCAAAGCTTACCTTCCTGACTCAAACGTGAACCATGTTGAGTCCCGCCCGTATCTCCTCAGTGAGCTGAGAGGCCACATCACCAGCTTGACCTTGGCATTGTGGATATCCCAGAGATAGATATTCTCATGAGTGATCTGCATTGTGCATTCGCCATAAATGTCCAGATTTGGTGTAGGCATAAGATACACATTGAATCGCTCTGCAAAGAAACAAGGAATGGAGAAAATGAAGCCAAAAGAGGTGTGACTTTTTATGGCAGCACTGTATGAATTTGTATACCTACCTACAGCCTTCAGAAAGTGTTACCGTGTCCCTTGGTGACATCGGTATATACTGCGAAACACTACCTTTTTCTTGTGTGGGAAAAGGAGTTAAAGTATTCTTAATCATTAATCCATTCACTCATTCTTCAACTTTTTGTTGCATGCATTCTCTACAGTGGGGATTAAATGGTTAAATTGTACAGTGGGAACATAAGGGCAAAAAACTAATTGGAGTCTGCCCAAATGGCGTAACTGTCCGTTTCTTCACATAATCTTAAGTGGACGTCATAGAAATAATTTCTGCGAGGAATGTCTTCTTTAACTTACACGAAAACTTACTCAGTTTTACCTATGAGGCATGAAGTATTTAATGCCCACTCACACTGACTCTCAAAGCACAGAATGTTCATGGTCAAATTCAGCTTATGATAATTGCAGATATTCATTACTGCCTTTGGCAGAACTTCAGACATTGTTTTGGTATTCAAAATAAAAGCACATAACTGCTTTCATTCCTGGATATTTTGAAATTGAAAATCTGATTATTAGGCAATGATTCCAAACCTTGCTTTACAACTTTTCGTGTATCTCAAAGGTTACCACAAAATCCTGCAGCCCGTGATCCCCATTTAAATGCATTAGATGCACTTTATTTTGAAAAATAAGGTTAGTTGGTAAGTCCCAGGAAGTAAAGAAGTTGGTATGACCTACAAAGTGTCCTATAAAGTATCCCTAGTTCCTAGCACCGTATTCTTAGTTTATAGTAAATGATCAATAAATATTAGTTAATTGTATGAATGAAATAAATATATCCCACGATGAATATGGGCTGCAAGAATTGAGGAATTACAAAAAAATAATGAGTCGTGATAACAAAAAGTTTAAGAATAACTGGCAGATACATCTTTGTGAGTTTGAATTTAATTGTGAATAGTGCTTTAAAGGCAGTGCTGTTGCATGAATTATTTTGAGAGGCATAATGGTGCAGCTGCAGTTTGTAAAGGATTGAGATGTTTAGAAATGTGCTATCATCCATCATGATGCTACAATCTGAAACACTGTATGTTTTCTGGCACTGAGCTGGAATTGTCTGTAAAATAGAAAGAATCTTTTCAGTGGCAGGTATTTTGTAAAGCAAGGATTTTCTGATGCAAAATCAGTTATATTTAACTTAAGCACGACAGCTTGAAACTTAGTAACCATATGGACAATATTTATGTTCAAGTGTCTAGATATTCTGGGACCAAAAATAATCTAATGATTCAATATTCTAATTAGGTTGTTGACCCGTGAAAGTAATATGTATATAGATTTCACAATTATTTCCCAAAGAAAAGGCAAAATGAGATAAATTCTATAGCTGAAAAATGAAGAATATTGTCCCATTAATTATGTGCAATAAAAGGCTGTATCTATATCTACATAGACACATATATATTCCATAAATCTTAAAATTCTTGTGTGCAAGTATCTACATGCAGCATTAAATACATCCCTCACTTTCCCAGCACAGTTCCCTCTCCAATGGGATTACAAATAAATCAAAAGGGTATGATCTAATATGAGAATATAAATGAAACTTGGACCCAACAGAGTGACTCAGGGCTATAGTTAATGCCTGAACAGCAATATTCTTTTCTTTGCTCAAGACACTTTTGATGAAGTTCAGCTTCTACATTTGTAACTAACCATGTGTCAGTGGCATCTGTTGTGCATAGGGAAAATATTGTCATTATAAAAGCGGAAAGTGAAACAGTCCTCTAAATTATTTCCTTTCCATCAATCCCGGAGTCTGAAGAGAGCATCGGAAGACTCATTGCCAAAATGCCAAGAAATAACAACACTTTTAAAAAAATACTGAAATAAATAAACATCATTAAACAGTCTTACTGTTGCTTAAGACTGCACTGACCCTTGATATTCACACCCATTGCTTGTAACTGAAAAAACAGAGCATACAGAAAAATGATCCTGACATAGAGTGTCCTTCAAATGGATGTTCCATGAAAGGTTGCACATAATCTACACAGTATTTCAGAGGACCCAGAAGAACCATAACGTTTTCACAGAAATGTCTGTGTGCTCTACTGTTAGCAGATAAAACCTAACAGTAATAAACACAGAAAAAGTACAGTCATCACAATGGCCATTGGAGAAAGCTGGAAAATAATGAATACGTGGATTTATTATGAGTCACATGACATAGGGCTCTAGACACCAAAGTCTTTGAGGCGCATTTACGAACAAATTCAAAGTGATGGGATAGCTCCCCAAAGGAGCTCTTCCAGGGCCACCTCCAGGCAGCACAAAGCAGGTGAACCTTACCGGCATCCCCTCCCTCTGGCCTGCCTTCTACTTTCCCACATTTTTTTTTTTTTAACCTGGCAACTCAAGTAACCCCTTTTTTTATGGTTTTGAATGCTCCTCCCTTCTTTTTGATGCTATTTCTTCTATCTTAAGAAAGGCATTACCCTAAACAATTTTATTTTCAGTTTTTAAATATTCAAAATTTATCTTCCTCTAACGGCTAATTTCCAAGGGTTTGAGAGTCAATGAAAACGTAGGCTAATTAATCCAGCAGAAAACCAGGCACAGAAAGATAAGGGCAGCACATCAAGTCATCTAGCAAATTATACTTCTTTGAATTCCAATTTAACGGAAGGAAGGTTTCTGCATTTGCTATGAAGAAATTATTTTATGCCCTTAGCAACATAAAACACATTGTTTTACTAAAACTTGTTATGTTTTCCATTGGACCATTTTAATATGAAATAGTCAAAACTGGTTCCATTAAAATGACTTTTAAAAATATTTACCTCTGTGAAATAATTCTATCAGGCAGGTTTTTTAAACCAATCTCTGATCATGTCACCTTTTTATTTAAGAAACTGCATTTGAGTTTTACTGCCTAGAGTACTGGTTTTCAGGTTTCAGTGTGCATCAGAATTACCTGGAGGGCTTGCTTCAATACAGATGGCTGGCTTGCCTCCACCATTATTGTTTCTGATACAGTAGGTCTACCCCAGGGCTGGATAATTTACATTTCTACTTGTTCCCAGGAGATGTTAATGCTGCTACTCTGGGGACCACACTTTGAGAAGTGTCGATTTGTGAAACTCATTTAAAAATATTGCCAAGGAAGTAGCAGCATCAGAGAAACCATGAGGAATGCTTTTGAAAAGTGATGCTATGTTCCAGTAGAGCAAATCAGCACATTTTATTCAAAATTGTTTTCTAATCTCTGCTCAAATCAATTAATCCTATCTCAACTGACTCATGACTGACTTGTCAAGAAAGAGTTCTTATGCCAACTGGAACAAAAGAAGGGAGAGAGGCATAGAAAGAAAGGGGGTATATGAAAGATAGTTTACAATTCAGCAAGATATGTATATTCCAAGTACCTCCTTTTGAGATCATCAACAATAACAATAAAAACACTATAAAGAAGCACTAAACATCAGAGTTCCAAGTAGCCAAAAGAATTAGAAAAGAAACTAGCTGTCTAAATAATGATAATAATGTCCTGAAACATGAATAAAATATACAGTCCTGTGAAGACTGGAATGTGTGAAGAAATAAATTTTTGAAAGGTTATGTAAAAAATATTAGTTTTAAATGTGTTCACACATATAAACTATAGAATTCTAGAGTGAAAAATCCCAAACACATTGCCCATAAAACTGTATTTTGGTAAAACTTAGGTTTGTATAATGGCTGACAGATATATGAGAAAACATAATTTTATTTTAAATGGCCAAAACAATACCAAGGTGAAATATTTATAAGACGAATTGTTCTGTCCAACAAAGATGTTTACTGTTGTTGAATCTGCAGTTGCACTTACCAGGGCAGTTTTACTCTAGGGCTGGATTAAGAGGTCCAAAGGAAGAGACCATGCCCCAAATGGCCTTGACACAGTGTTAAGGTCACAATCACAAGAACAGTCTCGAGGGGGCTACAAAACAAGGTTTGGTCAAATTGAATTGGACAAGATCTGGAGAGAAAGGGTAGCTACATTCAGGAGAAATGGTCCTGCAAAAGGGATAGTGAGACCCCAGGTGATATGTGGGAGACCCTGAGAAGGACAGAAACCTTCCCTTCTCAGCCAGTGAGGTTGTACATAGATCTTGTTTAGGGCAGGAACTAACCCAATATAATATTATCTGGAGCCTGGCAAGTGGAGGTAAGTGGTGCTTGCAGCTGCAGCAGGAAGCAGAGCATCACAGATGAGGTTTCTGACATGAAGCAAAATACCCTCCAGTGACTAGAAATAAATGAACAGAAAACAAAAGGATGATGAGCTCTTCAACCAGTTTCTTGGTAATTTCCATCTTGTAACAGAAGAGATGGAACACTGGTTTTAAAGGAGAACCATGCTGAAAAACAGACGTATCTGCTCAGCTAAGTTTCCTTGATAATAAATTGAAATATTAAAAAAAACAGACTTCTGGAATTTATGTATTGAATAATTTTGTGAATCTACCTCATAGTAAACACTCAGTGTCTGTGACTGCATGAATATAAAATACATCTTGTGTATATTAGCTGATTAATTAAAATAAATTTGGGAAATGTCTATTGGATGCCAGTCCGTTCTTTTTTCAAAGAAAGTCCAGTAAGTTTTAGCTGTTAGCTGATTGCTGAGCTGTCTATCCCACTTCTCCTGATACTTCAGAAGTTGTGGGTTTGAAGGTTGGGTCAAAAGAAAGGATGGAACATGGAACTAAGTATTACACCTAAATATCTGAAAAACAAGGGATTCATAAATATTAAAACCATCAGGTTTTCCATGGGGAGAGGTTAAACTTTATAATAACTTCAGTTAAGTCTTACACTTTTACCTTCTCTTCCTAAAATCCAAGTATGGCTCAAAAGGAGAAGCCCCACAATAAGAAAAGTGTTCTTTAGCAATTTGGTGGCATCCCTAATTTTCTGAATTTCAATTACAGGGTCTTCCATATAGTAGAGACTTAAATATTTGTTAAAGTTCATTAATTAAAATATTTAGGTATTATTAAATTAAGTAACTTAAAGTTAATATTTATATACATATATATGGTTATGTAATGATTAATAATAGCTCTAAGTGATCGGACAATGTATAATTTTGAATTTCACTTAGTTGTTTCTATCAACCAGTGTTTCCATAAAGTAAAACTCACTCTACATACAACTTAGTGGTCAAAATAATTTTAAAGATTTAACAAATTATTTTATAGCAAGAGAATTCAATTTTTTTCTCAAAATTTCATGTGAAAATTGATAGTTATGGAAGACATCTTTTCAGTTAAATTTATTACTGCAGCTAATTCATTAAAAGACCCAAACTTATTTGTTCCATCAAATGTGGAAATGAACCTTGTCCAGTTGGTGACCTTTATCTCCTTATTTAGCCACCACGAACAGCTGCAGCTGCATCCTGTATCCTGCTTGCAGATTCACCATGGTGAGAAGAATAACCACTACACCTCCAAACTCAGGTTGTCCCCCATACTCTCTTGCACACTGCTCTGGTACCAGCTTGGGCAGGACTAGATGATTCTACAGCTCTGCCAGCCTGGGTGAGAGATGAACCTCCCCATCTGGCAAACAATCCAAATTCTATGAGTGGTTCTCTTGCCTTTCCCCCTTCATCGTGCTTGGAGGGGGGTAGACCCCCTCCTTTCTGCTCTTCTCCTATGAGAGAATCCTCATTATAGCAAAGAATTTAATCAATAACTACTTTTATCTTAGCAACATACATTACACATTTCAAAATTAATTGCACAAATGTTTACTCTTTGCTTGTCTCAGAGTAAATAGGACCAAGCTGTTTGAAGAGTCAGAAAAACACTAGAGGAGAAGTAGCAATTTTGAATGTCAGAAAAAAAATGCTGTGGTCAGGACTGAGCAGTGAGTCTTCCCTTGATGACGGGATACCACAAGATCACCACAAGCCACCGTAATGTAATCTATTACATCAATTCTGCATGCATGCACGTGTATCTCATCTCTTAGGAGAAATTTCAAACTAAATCCCAGCATATCACTGATAAAACATTAAAAGAATGTTTCTGATGAATAAGAAATTATAGAATTTAACACTAAAATGCCTTAAGGAAAAAACCTAAATCTGTGATGACAAATCTTTCATAAAGGATTGATTCCAATCTGAACATATTAATGACTTAAAACATGTATTAGGAAGTTAAAGATTTTGTTTATATTAAGAGGTGTTATGATTGAAAACTATGGAAGGACAGCTTTAGAAGATAATATTATTTTTTAAAATACTTTAGTTAGCTAAAACAACAAATATTTCCCCTACATGTAGTAAAATGAACAGATGTGTCCCGAAAGCAATCCTGGGGCTCAAGGGAGAGGGTTCAAGTTAGCTAAAGAGCATTCTTAGTCTTTAGCATAGGATTTTATAGACTACTGGTAGTTATTTCAGGGCGGACTTAAAATGGAATTATCATGTTTACGGGAGAGGTCTATTGATTAGGAAGTGACAAAATCGGGGAATGCAAGTAACAAATTGTGCCAATTTGTGTGTGTGTGTGTGTGCGCTTCTCTCCCAGGCAGCATGTAAACACATATTCACTGGGATTTTTGAGCTGGCAATAGTAGAGTCTGTAATTTAGACATTCTGTCGAGATTTATGCCTTTCATGTTGTCCTTTGGTATAAATTACTATTTTTAAAAGTTTTAGCTAGTTCTCAATGGGCCAAAAGAAACAAAGGAAAGATGTTATTATTTGGACTTGAGGAAGCATTTTAAAGAAAGTGTATGTAGACTCGAAGAGCTTGGAGCAATGGCTATGTCCATGGCCTTGGACTCAATGAGAGAAATTCACCCACGTGGAAGGTACTTCCTGCGGAAAAGAAATCCTTCCAGCTAAGTTTTTCCTTTTAATGCTAAACATTGAAGGGTCTCAGTGATCATGATTGTGTGTGTGTGTGTGTGTGTGTGTGTGTAAGACTGCTAATTTCCTTTATGGTACCATGTACTTTTAGGGGGTCATTTAAATGGATCAAATACTACCTTCTTTAACTAAATAATTACTATATATTAAAAGCACATATAACCCTTTTTATCAATTTAGGATTATTAAATAAACCTAAAAAAGCGTTGGATGGCATTGGATGTTAGTATAATTTCAGGTCTTCTCTAAAGTATATGCGGGAATTAGTTTTTGATTTCTTTATTTTTACTTGTGCTTTAAACAAACAAACAAACTTGTGCTTTTTTAAAAAACTGAGCTAGGCATGAGAGTTAGTCTTTATTTTATATTTCTCATGTAACCATCATGACAACACCATAAATTGGTATTAGTTCATTTTCACACATTAGCAAACTGAAATTAGAAGAGACTTAGGAACTTGTCCTAATTAAGGGGTGTAGCCTACATTCAAGTTGCATCCTGAAAAGTTTACTTGTTAGGCTATATCTGCTTGTGCTTCTTACATAGCTCTGGCATTTAATTCCGTGTTTGTCCTATCCTAAAAAATTTATACTAAAGTTTTCCCTTTATCTTGTAGGTAAATTACTTTGACATTATTATCAAATTAGAAATAAAAATTATAATAAACCAAAGGAGTACATTATCCATTTGGATGGAAACCATATACAACCCCAGATCTTTAAAGTAAAAGCATTCAATTCACACCAAGTAAGCCGCACACAGTAATGCTTCCACCTACAGGCCTAATTTATTCACTTTCTTCATATTTTCTTTATGTAGTACTTGATGAATGTTTATCGGTAGAGAGTTTTTTTTTTCTTCTTTTCTTAAACTGAGAATGAACAGCATATTTTAAGCAGCACAATTATGGGCGTTCTGTACTTAGCACAGTTCTCAGAAACTAAATTGGAGAGATGAAATCCAAGAAAGTGTGGGAGAGAAACTGGAATATCAAAAGGAAGCTAGAAAAAGAGCCACAGAAGGGCCTTCCTGACTTTCTGAAACTACCAACATGGGCAAAGTTGGTGCCCATGTATGTTCATGATCAGGTAGTGGGGAAAACAATTTTTCAGTGTAGCAAAAACCAAAAAACAATGTCTTTAATGGTCTATGAGACAGTGATGGTTGTTAGAATATTATTACTTATAACAAAATCATTATTGCTAAGTATTATCCTGATGCATTTTACCAGTGCTGTCTACTGTATAAACCACAGATAATTCCAGAATTTCTTTTTAATAAGTAGTGTCAAGCTTCACCAACATCCCTCAACCTTTTCAAAAACACTAGCCATAGAAATTAAGAACATTGGAAAGTTTCTATTTTCATACTACTAGATCTTCTGGTGATAATGATAATTATTTTTTAAAATGGAGGGAAAAAAAGCTCATGACATTACTCTGATTTCATTATTTAGAGGTGTTAGTCAAGAAGAGGCAGTATAACTTCTTAAGAGACATCAGAAATGTTTAATTAGAGAGCAGTGCAGTAAGTAAATAACGTGTCACATAAACCTCAATTTTGTTAAACCCTGAGATTTCATGCATTGTACTTCCTTACGTGTAGTATGCTATGGACTGAATTGTGTCCTCCTAAAATTCATAGGTTTAAGCTCTAACCCCCAAGGTGATAGGACTTAGAGATGGAGTCTTTGGGAGTAATGAAGTTTAGATGAGGTCATGAGGGTGGGGCCCTCATAACGAATTAGTGCCCTTACAGGAAAAGACAGGAGAGAGCTTATTCTCTCTCTCCCTCTGCCATGTGGAGCCACAGCAAGAACTTGGCCTCCAGAATTGTGAGAAATTAATTCCTGTTGTTCAAGCCACCCAGTCTATGGTATTTTGTTATGGCAGCCTGAGCGAAAACATACTATTAGCCACATTCCCTAAAATCTATCAAAAAATAACATGATAAGCCAAACTTATTTATTTAGACTCCAAATTTATAACAATTATCAAAGAAGAAAATGTAGGAATGTTGTCCATTCAAAACCTTATATATAATGAATAAACTTATTGTTGAGATAACTTATTTATTGAGATAAATGACAATGTCACAGAGCAAGAAGGCAGTACCTTAGTATTTTTGTAGTTGGTATGCAGTCTTGAGAAAGTCCCTTAACAGCTGAGGTTGACCAGTTGACTTTCCCTTAAAAAGGACTGGTCTGAAACATTTCTGAGGTCCTTTCCACTTTCAAAGTTCTATAACTCCCAGTGCACTTTAAAAGGAAGGAAGGAAGGAGACGCACACTTACCATTCTGTTCCCGCTGCACTCCTGCTGCCAAGAGATCAGGCTCCCCGAGGCTGATGTCATTCAGCCTGGTCCCCAGACACTCCATGCAGAGATGCTTGCACCACTCCTCGGCCTCCAGCTCTGAAAATGAGCACATGCCATGGAAGTCAGGCAAGGCTACGTAGGAATGATGGAGAAGGAATGTTTCCTGAACCAGTTTCCCAGGTAAGTGGTGAGCATTAAAAAATCTACCTTAAGAAAACTAAAAAGCTATATTTAAGCAGTGAAATAAAACAGTCTCCACAATTGTTTCCCTTGACATTATAACATTGTATTTTAAAGTTATTTTAAGTTATTCCAATGTACTTTATCTTATTTATAAATAATAGACTGAGATTTGTTTACTATCCAGTATATTTTAGATTGATTTAATTTGAGGAAAGAATTTACTTGGAAAAATTAATTAAATACAAAATAAAAATATATAAGTGAATAGCTGAAAAATGTTGAACTAGATTAAACACGATTGTCCGCCTGAATGTAACTTGGATTTGTGTGGACTGAAGGTCTGATCCCCGTCATTCTGAACTGCAGTGGATCATAGATCAGCAAAAGAATGTGATCGATTTCCTTTTACAAATCTCAAAAGTAGACCATCCTCACTTAAAAAAATTTAGGGAGAGGATATTAAAAATAACTTTCCCCTTTAGAAATCTCCAATTATCTAATATTGATTAGATCACTCTCTTTTTATTCCCATTACTTCCCGACTTCTCTGTATTTGCGGTTTTTCTTTGCTTGAAACCTTAGAATACCTTACACCTACACAAAATCTTGTAGTATCGAATGCTTTCACAAACATGGATGAATTTGATCCTAATATAAGCCCTCTGTGCATGAGATGACTAAGGATTAGTGTCATAACTGGGTCTCATATCCTATCACGGGTCAGCACCAAGACAGAATTGGAACCCAAGCCTTCTAACTATATTTATATGCGGAGATCCGAAAGGTTAGATATTTTGGGCCAAGCCCCCAAATCACTGCACGGAAATTGGATAAGAGCTTTCCACTGACACCAACCCAGAGAAATTTCTGACTTTTTCACATAGCATAAGTCTGTACTAAAGCAGTTTAATACAGATTTCCTTCAAACCTCTTGCTCCTCTCCATGGATGACATTGCAGCCTTTGCCCTGGCATTTTAAACTCCCCATAAAAACGTTATCTGTGACACGTTTTCTTGACTCCAGGGATTTGAGTATCAACTGCTCTGCTCGACGGCCAACGCCATCAAACCTGGGTAATGCTTTCTCCCTGTGCTCAGTCGCACCGCCTTAGCATCAAAAATGGGTTTGATCAACGAGATGTCAAGCCATATTTGTCACTTTTTCTTAGTTTTATCAAGACCATAGAATATTGTTAGAAAATAGAGAAAAAGAACATGCAGTCTCCCACGGAGTACTATTCTGACGAAAATAATGCTTCCGATGTTCAAATCACAAAAGTGATTTTTCCTTGCAAAAGCTATGGTTTGCATCCTTCAGGGATTGTCCTCTGTGGTGTCAGACACAGCATGTGCCCAAGGAGAAAGCAGATTCTCACGTGGGCCAGGCCTGGCTCCTTGTCTGGCTGGTGGGCTTTTCCTCATGAAAATAAAAAAGAATCCCTTTTGATCACAGGGCCTCTAATACAATAAAAAGGCATTGCTGAGGCCCACAGCTTTCTAAAAAAAAACCGTTTTTTCTTCTGGTGAGGGAATGCCAGTCTTCACAGAAAAATTTTACAAAAGCAACAACAGCATATATTGAAAATAATTTTCATTAGATATATGAATTTTGACTTCTAAAATTTATGAAAGTTTTGAAAGCTTTTCTAACAACAAATCAAAAGCTTAAGCCAATTCCCATGCCGTGTCTCTAGAAATCCTTGACATTTTTGCTAAGGGAGACAATATGGCTATATTTTTTCTTTATACATTTTAATGTTTTGACTATTTCTCAGAACTGCACGACCTTCAATCATCAGTGAAATCACATGCAATTAACATCTCATCTGCATGACTCTACCTTGGAGTATTTCCAGGACCCCATAGATGGAAAGAAGAATATCTACTATGCTATGTGCGGTAAAATTAAAAGTGTGAAATATGACAAAGCACCTGTGTCACAATGTTCCCTTTAAATACTAGGTCAGTGCATGCTCAGAGGTTAAAGAAATATGTCCCTCACTCCTTCTAGTAACTCTTTTATCCTAGGATTGAATGAGATAAAGAAAACAACCACACAGTAAAGGGCTTCTAGGAAGCTCCAGCTGACTATTTTGAGTAGAACTCAACTTGGCGTTTCTGTAAGGACCAGAGCCAGTGGGCTGCCTCCACGGCAATGAGAGGGGCTCCTGGGCTTCCACCAGCAGGTAAAGATGGCTTTTGCAGCCAATCTTGAGAATTGCAACACTTCTGCATTTTAATAGTACAGCAGCATGTATGAAGAGAAATAGCAAGAGTAATACAATTAGACTAGATATAGTCACATTAAAGACTGAATTATAAACTATTTCAGAAAGAAACAGAGAGAGAAGGAGAGGGAGAGAGAGAGGGAGAAAGAGAAAGAGAGAGACATCCCTGCAATTCAGCTCAGAAGAATCAGATCAGATCAGAATCATCAAGGGTTCATTTCTTTATTAACAAACATTTTCTCACTATAAGCCAGGCACTGTGCTAAGAGAATATGGAAAAACACAGTTTCTGTTCTCAGTAATCTTAGAGTCAGATGGGTGGGCAGGCGAGTCTGATGTGTGGTTCTCTGGTGGGCTGTGGCTTAGCCTGTAGGAGCTGGGGCTCCAGGACAAAGGCTGAGAGCTCAGAGGGAATCTGATCAGGGACCTGCAGGGCGAGCAGGAAGGGGAGGGAGTGTGTGTGAGTGTGTGTATCGGTATGTGAGTGTGTATCAGCTTGTGAGTGTGTATCAGTGTATGTGAGCGTGGGACAGTGTGCATATGAGTACGTTAGAGTGCTTTGGTGTGTGACAGTATTTGTGAATGTGTGTGTGAGTGCACGGGTCTGTGTATGAGTACGTAAGTGTGAGGTATTTGTGCGAGAGTATGAGGGAGCGTTACGTGTCTCTGTGTGAATGTGCTGGAGGAACCAGGCTGCACTGAGGAGGGTGGTCGGGGCTGAGATGGAGAGGCACATCCAGGGCAGCGACAGTGACACCTTGTGACCAGCGAGGGACAGCCCTGAGTTCAAGGCGTAAAGTCTGAGAAGCAGTCAGCACTCTGTCCGTCCTCTTCCCGGTTTTGTAGTATTTAGTTCAGTTAGATCAGCCCCAAACCTTCACCTCAAAAGTACTAACCTTTGTAGTCTGCATACTTGATCTAACAGTTTTGCTGCAGACAAGCTGAATTTGTTTATTATACAAGGCTTTGTTGCTTAAAATCTGTTTTTGACAGTCACCTTTCAAATAATTATAGCTGTGCTTTTTATTTGCTCTTTTCTTAGGCAAACTCCATGTATTGAATTCCTTTAATATCTTATATTGCATGTTAATTTACTTTGTCCCATCATTATTTAACTAGTGTTTTTCTCTGAATTACCTTACATCTTTCACCTTTTCATTGTCTGTGTTCACAGAACTGAGGAGATTAAATATGAATGCAATAATCTAATAAACCCACTGTATTTTAAAATATTTATTTTCCCATAATTTCAGTGCCTTTTGTCTTTTGTTTTATCTTTCAAGCGTCTACCTTGGTCTACACATAATGTGTAAATAATTGAATTTCTTTATGGAGGAATAAAGGCATAAAATGTTCTGCAACGTTTTCTACGTTTTTCTCTTTATGGTGGAAGTGCTTTCTCATTTAGATGTCTTTTTTGGATAGCTTGCAGCTATGCTCAAATTCTTAATTCAGGTCAATAACTTTTCTCTAGAACAGAACCCCAAATAATGTTTTCATTATGTATAGGATTAGTTAAATGAACAAATTTGGTAACTTCCAAAAGGAAAAAAACCTGAAAGATGTTTGGGAATAAGACAAATAGAGAAGAGAGACTAAACTAAATTATAAGACTGTAGAGAAAATGATGAGCAGGGACCCTGCAAAGTAGAGATACAGTCAAAGATGGACAGCTGCTCCTGAGTTTCTTTCCATCACTTCTTTGCAGAATTCTCGGGAGAATTTGCAGAATTATGGCTAGATTCCTTTGAATAAGAAGAGATCTTTACATAGCAGACTCTTAAGCATGCCTATTGAATAAATGATTAAATTTAAGCATTATTACTTTCACTAAATTTAGGCCTTAGGATAACGACTTGAAAGTTAAATGATCCAAAAGGAGCTATATTTGAAAACAGTGAAAAAAGGGTCATCACATCTACAGAAAATAGGCTATCAGCTAAAACCATATAGCAGAATTAAAAATGGCACTGAATCAGTTTCCTGGTAATTTGCTGTAAGATGCAGGCAAGACTAGTTTTGTGTGGAAATAATAAATTTTTGTATTTAGTTCTCATTGGATTTGGCTTTTATTAATAATCTTAGGAAAATGTACGTAAGATAATACTGTTTTGTCATCAGCAAAACCAGGAATTCTTAAGCGTATGTAATTCTTATTTGCTGGGCAGATTTGCTATAATTTGGTGACAAATGTTGTTTTTATATTTACTGAAGTCTTAAATACTTCAGTATTTGCTGGAAAGTGAAGAAAAATGTCTCCTGATGTAGACTATTGCTACAAAGATCTCTTATTGTCATTTGAAATTTATAGAACTATTAAAATATACTACATTTTGATGACATTTTCCATTCTTGAAAATTGGCACCTACTTCTTATTTAACTGGCCTTGTTGATATGTTACGGACTTTTCTTTTTCTCTTACTTTTTCTGTAGTAGGAAGATAAGAGACCAGTTAAACCCTAACTGCATGCTTCAGCAAAGACAGGAAGAATGTTTAGCTCACAGGAAAGGGCCCTCCCTGTCTGTTGAAGTCAGATGGGTAGGATTGATCAGTTCTGAGATGTGGAACGTTTAGTTTTCTTTTCTAAGTAAGAGGCGCGTTTATTTCCTGTCCCTGAGGTGCCTTAATTTACTCCTTTCCACATTCCCTCACACCTGATAATCCTTTAAAACTTGTTTCAAATACGCCCTTCTTTGTTTAGTTCCTTCAGGCCCAAGTTTGGATTTGACATCTTTCCTCTACATTTCCATTTCACTCTGTCTATACTTTGATTATAGTCCCTATATCCCTGAGTTATCTGTCTGCCTTTCCCAACCAATATATTCTGATACTAGAGTCAGGGAGACATTGATTTAGTCAGTCTAGAGCCAGTGCAGCACCTTGATATGGAAACTAATAAATAAATGTGGAACAAGTAAGTAGATGTGATTTGCAGTTGATTCCTGGAAATTAATACACATTCTAGAAACAAATGAAAATAATTTGGGAAGTAGTCACTTGCTGGATGTTTTGAAATCTTTATTCATCCCCATTTTAAGTGGAGATTATAACTTCTACTCTTCACAGCTGGCTCGTCTAGATAAAACAGATCTTTGATTAGGAAGGGGAAGAGAGAAATTTCAAATATGATTCTCTATCAAACTTCAGTAATTCTAAAATATCTCACATTCGAAAGGTTTCTTATTTTAATAAGCTGTCTTTTTCTTTTAGCCTCATTAGTGGTATTTATGCCAAAATGGAAGACTTGTATAAATTCCTTTTGATCCTATATATGATAAACACTTGACAAGATTTTTATTTTCTAGAGATATGGCAATGGAATCTTAGAAAAGGTCAACTTTGAGCCAAGGAAATGAGTTACCTAAGTTTATTTGATCTTTTATGCACATAATCATAACTTATTTTCCTTAATTTAACAGCAGATTGATACATCACATTTTTGGATTCAATATAGCATGTCTTATTCTGCCATTCTCTCCTTTTGTGAATTAGAGGAGTGAGGCGAGGCTTTCAGATGTGGCCAAAGAGAAAATCGCTCCCATCTGTCTTCCAAAGTAAAAAGTGACAAACAGCAAAAAATGATAGAACCATCGAATGTGCTGCTCTTTAGCCTGACAAGAATTTGCTGCAAAACGCTTTAATATGGAGGTTAGTCAATGACACAGAGCTTAAAGCAAATCAGAGAAAATAAGAAAGAACACAAATCAACACTTGTAAATAGCCTGAGAATGATGGGAAAATGATGTCAAAACATCACAAGAAAGCAAGGTAGAAAGGGGTCCTTTGCACTAATGCTGAAGGTCAGCTCCAGAGTGAGTGCATTTGTAATAGAAAACCAGCCCCAGGAGGAACACTTTCCAATCTGTGGAATTCTTAATAGACACCAACTGAACACTTGATGTATGTGCCTAAGCTTCTCATAGGAACTTTTGTGAAGCAGGGAACTTTTTGAGAAAGAGGCACCATCAAGAGCTCTTAATCATGTTCTCATAAGGCCTAAAAGCAATTCCTTTCTACGCAGCAATCATGAGGTACTTGGGAGTAGAAAGGAAAACACGAAAGAGGAGAGCTCTGTGTTGGAATATGGAAGTGTTGCCAGTGTCGTGGTTCGATAGCGAAGACTGTGCCTGAAACCACACAGAGCTCTGAAACTGTTTCTCTATACAGAGCCAAATTTATTACAAAAACCTTTGACAATTGCTCAGCGTATGGAATTGAATTTGGCCAACAACCTCAATGAGCCTGGGAGTGTATTATCCTTAAAGCTTCCCGAAAGGAACACAGCCTTGCCGACACTTTAGTTTTTGCCTGGTTAGACTAGTGTTGTACTTCTGTCCTTTAGAATTGTAAGATGATAAATTTGTGTTGGTTTAAGCTGCTGTGTGTAGGGCACTTTTTTATGTCAGAAACAGAACACCAAAACAAACACAAAGGCCAATTAGTCTCTTCCTCTCTACCAGGAAAACCTCCAAGCAAGCAAATTAATTTAATGGGATGTGATCCATGAAAAATTAGGAAGGTATACAGATATAGATGGAACATGATGTGATTAAATCTGCTTGAAGCTTAAGAAGTAAAATAAATAGGAAAGACTTCCTGGTTAACGCTGGGGTCGGGGAGTCTCAAAACAGAGAACGCAGGAACTGCCAAGAGCTAACCAAGAAAAACAGCAGGGGGTTGGAGGAGGGATGCTGGCAACGACGACTGAGGAGAGTTGGAGCAATCACCAGAAAGATGAGATGCAGCTTGAATCTTAAGATACTAAGAAAGGACTGGGTAGAAAAGGACATGATCTATAGGGAAGGGATGTAAAAGGATGCATGATCTAAAGGACCGGATGTCATATAAAAGGCAAATGCGATTTAAAGGGACACACTGGGTTTTGAGGGGCAAGAGTGATTTTTGTGGAGTCTTCCAGTTACACAGCTTTTAAGTGAGAAAAAAAGGCAAAAAAGAAGAAGAACCCTTCAGCAACTGGGTGGGGGAGGGGAGAAGAAGAAAAAATAGAAAATTTAGGATCCTGTAAGACAAAAGGATGCCACATTTCAGAGAATTCACTCTCTCCCCCATCACCAAAGCAAACAAACAAACCCTTGCTATGCTACCTGGACTTTGTTAAAAGGACAGAAAAGGGTAGAATTAAACTAGGACTCTTAAAAACACCCCAATGTCATAAGAATCAACAAAGGAAATAAAAGTCCATGGAGAACTATGGCAGAAATTCAAGACACGAAAATTCACACAAATTCAAATCAGTTTAGGAAAACTGCCTCTCACCTCACCCCATTCCCCCAAAATAACATGACGCAGAAGAAAACTGTAAGTGTGCACTCCAAAAATAGTTGAATACATTCAAACAAGCATTTGTGGATATAAAAATTCAGTTTGAATTAGAAATTCAAAAACTAAGAATGGAAATGAACAACAACAACAAAAATAGGTGAAATGAAGAGTGGAATGAATCTAGAAAAGAAGTGAAAGAAAAAGAGAAAATTAACTCTGAAATGACAAATTATAAGATGCTTAAGAAAAGACAGTCTCAAATGAAAACTTACTAAGAGGCATTGACCAAAGTGAGAAAATAAAACTGTCATGAAAAAAGAAGTAAAAAGGAGAGAAGTAGTGGCGATGGGTACCAGGCAAAAGAATAATGGTGGCTTGAATCGATGGACCAGTAGAGTGGGCATAGTGGTGATAAGAACCATTAAATTTAGAATATATTCATGAAAACCTATGATATTTGCAAGTTTGCAATATTTGCAATATTTGTAGCATGAGGGAAAGAGAGAGATTAAAGATGAACACAGAGGGACTTCCATGGTGGTGCAGTGGTTAAGAATCCTCCTGCCAATGCAGGGGACACGGGTTTGAGCCCTGGTCCGGGAAAATCCCACATGCCTTGGAGCAACTGGGCCTGTGTGCCACAACTGCTGAGCCTGCGCTCTAGAGCCCATGAGCTACAACTGCTGAGCCCATGTGCCACAACTACTGAAGCCCGCACGCCTAGAGCCCGTGCTCCACAACAAGAGAAGCCACCACAATAAGAAGTCTGCGCATCGCAATGAAGAATAGCCCCCCCGGCTCGCCACAACTAGAGAAGGACTGAGCGCAACAACAAAGATCCAACACAGCCAATAAATAAATAAATACATTAATTAATTAATTTAAAAAAAAAGATGAACACAGAGTTTCTTGCTTGTGCAACTTTTCACTAAAAGTCATGGAATTGACTTTTAGTGAAAGTGTGAAGACTGTGGGAGAAGCAGATTTGGAAGAAAATAAGAGCTCAGTTTCAGAAATAAGTTTTAGATGCTTATTAGATATAGAAGTGAAAAGATTAGTAGGCAGTTGGATATATCAGCCTGGTGTTCAGAACAGAGGTTTAGACTGGACTTATAAATGTGGAGTCAACAGTGTATAGCTATCATTTAAAGGTAGGTATCCACGTGAGACCACCAACCAGTTTGAGTTGACAGAAAAAAAAGAAGACATTCAAAGGCTAAGACCTGGGACTCTCCCACAATTAGAGATCTGGGAGGTGGGAAGGAGGCTTAGAAGTAACAGACATTCAAGGAAGAAGAAACCAAAAAGGGTATATTATGCTGGAAGCCAAGGACAAATAGTGTTTCAAGGAGGGGAGCATGACTGTTTCATTTTATAGTTTTTTTCAGTTTTACTGAGGGATAATTGATGAATAAAATTGTAACATTTATAAGGTGTACAACATGATGATTTGAGATATATATATACACACACACACACATATATATATTTGTGAAAGAATCCCCACAATAAAGTTAATTAACACATCCATCATCTTACATATTTAGGTTTTTTGTTTGTTTGTTTTTGTTTGCTTTGGTGAGAACACTTAAGTTCTACTCCTTTAGCAAATTTTGATTTTACTATACAATATTATCAACTGTGATCACCATGTTGTACATAGATCCTCAGACCTTATTCATCTTATAACTGAAAGCTTGTACCCTTTTACCAACCTCTCCTCCTTTCTCCTGCCCCCCAGCCCCTGACAACCACCATTCTATTCTCTGTTTCTATGAGTTCAACTTTTAAAAAAATGTCCACATATAAGTGATACCATGCAGTATTTGTCTTTCTCTGTCTGGATTATTTCATTTACCATAATGCCCTCAAGGTCCATCCATGTTTTTACAAATGGCAGGATTTCCTTCTTTTTAAAGGCTGAATAATATTCCATTGTGTATGTACCACATTTTCTTTATCCATTCATCTGTTGATGGACACTCAGGTTTTTCTATATGTTGGCTTTTGTGAATAATGCTGTAATGAACATGGGAGTAAAGATATCTCTTTGAGATAATGATTTCTTTTTCTTTAGATATATAACCAGAAGTAGGAATACTGGATCATATGATAGTTCTATTTTAATTTCTTGAGTAACTGTGTAGTCTGTACACCAATTTACATTCCACTGACAGTGTACAAGGGTTCTCTTTTCTCCACATCCTGGCCAGCATTTGTTATCTCTTGCCTATTGCATACATGGTCAATTAATTTTCTAAAAAGGCACCAAAAATACACAAAGAAAAAAGAAAAATCTCTTTCATAAATGGTGTTGGGAAAACTGGATATGCACATGCAAAAGAATGAAACTCCACCCCTATCTTACACTATACATAAAAATCAACTCAAAATGGATTAACGACTTGAATGTAAGACTTGAAATCATAAAACTCTTAGAAGAAAACAGAGAGTAAGCTCCTTGATTTTTACGATTCGATACCAAAAGCACAGGCAACAAAACAAAAATAAACAAGTGGGATTACATCAAACTAAAAAAGCTTCTTCACAGCAAAGGAAACCATCAACTAAGTGAAAAGGCAACATATGGAATGGGAGAAAATATTTGCAAGCCACATATCTGATAAGGGGTTAATATACACAATGTACAAGGAACTCATCAAACTTAATAGTAAAAAAACCAAATGGCTCAATTAAAAAATGGGTAAAGGACCTGAACAGGTATTTTTCCAAGGAAGACATACAAATGGCCAACAGGTACATGAAAAGGTACTCAACAACATTAATCATCAAGGAAATGCAAATCAAAACTACAAAGATATCACATGACCAACTGCTTTAAATACCAGCAAAGCTCAAATAAAATGAGGTCCAAATTTGACTACAAGATTCACCAATGTGGAGGGCATTCGTTTCCTTAGTAAAGAGAGTTTTTGATTGACTGATAGAAATAAAAGGCTGATCGAACAGGTACAAGGAAAACTAGGAGAGAAGAGACAGAAATTGGAGTCAGAATATAGGTAAATATAGACAACTCTTTTCAGAAGGTTTTGTTTGTCTTTTGTAAAAGACAGAAGCGAGGTGGCGCAAGCGAGGTGGAGGGAAAAGTGAGATAAGAATTTTAGAGGGTATCTATCAGGATTTGTGCAGGGGTGTGGGAAGGAACTACAGTGCCATATACAGGCCTCCATGGTGATTCTGGACACGAGAGATGACCAAGAAGAATGAGCTTCTCGTGGTAACTGATGTGACAGAGATAAAGGGCATTTGAAATTGGTCCTGATGGCCCCATGCAGACAGTAGGGCGATAGATACAGTGAGTGCCGAGCGGAGAAAGGGATGGGAGGTCTTTCTGGCATCACAGTTTCCAGGGCTTCCTGGCGGCTCCTGCTGATGAAGTTGGAGCTTGCAGATTGCCAGGCGTATTCCACGGCAGTGAGAAACTTCCTCTTCACTGCAAACAAGGCCTCCCTGCGTCCTTGTCCTGCTGAGCGCACAGACTGCCGCCTCAGCCCCACTGACAGAGGACTGCACAGGGCTCTCTTCCCCTTGACTTTTGTGGAAAGAGATCCTGGGTCGTCAGGAGGCAGTTGTTTCTTAATCTCACAAATCTTGGGGTCGTCTTTGACTTCTGTCGTTTAATTCATTCCATACCTTCCATCTCATATCATCCAATGCATTCAGTAAATATGGATCCCCATTATGTGCAAAGCACCATTTAATGTCCCGGGGATAAAGTCTCTGCTTTCTTGGTTCATTCTAATGGAAACGGGCAATGAAGCAGCAGAAAGAACTAATTTAGGTAGTGACAGAGTCAGGCATTTGTGGTGGCTCTTTTAGACAGTGTGGTCAAGGAAGTCTTATTTATGCAGGCAACAGTGTCAAATGTAACATTAAAATATTTCTCACAAATCGCTTCTCCCCATTCCCACTGCTACCATTCTTTGTTTCCTTCTCTCTGCTGGAATGAGATGAAAGCTACTTCATGGACCTTCCTATAACAATCACCCCTACATCTAATCCATCTGAAACACTTTCATGCACAAAACGGATGCTGTCATTCTATTTCCCATTTTAAGCCTCTTTATGTTTATTTTAATATTTATTTTATTATCATATCTTGCCTGGACTACAGAAAATAGCATCCTAACATGTTTCTTTGTCTCCAGTTGCTCCCTCTATATCAGTCCTGAGTGCTATTCCTCCAATTTTTTGGTTCTTCTCCTTAGGGCTTGTAGCATGATGGCATTTCCTTGAACAGTAACATCTGGTTTAGTCATTGGTTTGACCAATGAATTATGAGCAGAAATTCCTTGTGACACTTCTGTGTGGAAGTTGTAAGAGCTGGGTGTATAATTCTTTACACTCCCTTCCCATTGATGCAGTGAGGTGAAAGGAAACAATGAAACTGTGCTTGTGTCAGTCTGGATTCCTGATGTCCATGATGAACAGAGCCACTCTACAGACTCACAGGGTAAGCGAGGAAAAAATTGTTTGCTGGGTGAAGGGACTAAGATTTTAGGATTGTATGTTATGGCTACATGTCTCATGTTTCCTAATTTAAAAAAAAAATAGAAGGAAAAAAAATAGAAGTGGGGTGATTCTATCACAAAAACTTAAAATGTGTCATTGTCTTGGTGGTCAGTCAGCAAGGAATAAGGAAACTGTAACCGGATGCATGCTGATGCCTATTAGGAGGTGGTGAAATATTTGGTTAAAATGTCACCTGCAGTAACTTGGTGAAGGAGTTAGAAAATAACATGAAGTAGGGAAAGGAACTGAAAAGCAGATTATTAGCAAGTGTTAGTTGCTATAGGTTGCATTTGACAAGGTATAAGGAAAATAATTGGTCAGTTTGCACATAAAAGGATGTAAAGGAAGCAGAGTATATGTAAATAATTAGAGCCTTTCAAGGCTGAAAAAGGCAGCTGCTTCTCAACTCCAAGTCAACTCCAATAAAAATAAAAATGATAAGGCTTTGAGCTATATAATCCTTTCTTGAAACCTCTGAATGGCTGAAAGTTCCTTGGAGTAAAGGTCCATCCAAGGGTGTGATGGCCAGTGTATCTCTTCATTCGGAGAAATAGCTCAGGAAGAAGGTACCAAGGGGGTGGTTCTCCCAACAAACGTGACCGCTCAAAGTCTGAAGGAGACTTTGCAGGAGGCCTAGAATTCAAGAGAAGTGTTTCTAGAAAAGAAATGTGGGCATAACTATTGGCACACGGAACTAAGTAAAAATCAAATAGATTAAAAATGGCTATGTATTCAGAAACAGAAATCTGCTCTAGAAAAAGTTAATGGCTTTTGGAGCTTGTATACCACCCTTGAGCTTCTAGGGCAGAAAGCTGTTGAGAAAGTGTCTCAGTTCCTAAAGAAGGTATACACGCCCATGTTCATTTCAGATGTCAAGTCAAGGCAGAGAAAAGAAAATCAGGAAAGTCCCAGAGACTGGAATCATAGGTTTCATATAAAAAAGGACAGGTGACCCTCTTCTAGGGAGCAAAACTGGTACCTAGTCAAGTACAACACCCCATTCCACACAGCAGGGGGCCTCTGCACAGTATTTATTCTGTCTCTGCCACAGTGAGGAGGAGCGTAGGTTTCTACCATGAAAAGCCACATCTAGACGTCCTCCAGCAACAAATGTGCATCCAACTGGATGAGACACCAAGATTGTGTCTTTTAGAAAGGGGTGAATGTATTTTTTGTTTAGGAAGAAAACTGAACAGATGTTTGGTGACCAGAAGTGTGGATGGTATATACCCTTTACTTGGTAAACTGGATCTGAAGCTTCTTCTTTCAGGTTCATAGTTAGATGGCATTTTCTCCCCTTGGAGTTAGGTGCCTGGCACACTGAATATTTGTTGAGTGAATGAGAAAATAATACAGTATCACATTCCCTTTAAGTACACAGAGTTTGAGTCACTCTAAGAGCACATAGGGGGAGCACTGCCTGCAGTTAGGAGATGGGATGAATGTCATGAATATCTTTTTTTTTTTTTTATCTCTAAGAAGAATACACTAATGGTTTTGACCATAACGCCCGCTGGAATTCTTCTTTCATTCTAATCATACACTCAGAAATGAAGAGAGCATGGGGACCATGAAGAGTGTAAAATAACTAATGAGGAGTATAAAAATGATAACTATCCTGATAATTTACAAGATGACTATTAACATTTATACGTTCTTTTCACATGATCATAACTATGTACTTCCGACAAAGATGGCTTTTCAAAAACTAGTATCAAACTGAGAATATATAATAAATATTATGTTCAAATTCATTTTCCATTCACTGGGAATAAAGATAATATATTATCCTCAGAGAAGTACTCAGATGAGTCTGAAAAATTATTTCTTAGCAATTTGAAAACAAAATACAGAAATAATGAAAAAAACCCAACTGATTATTTTAAGTTCAAAAAACTACAAGAATTTAAAATATCAGATCCTGAAATTAATTGTATGCACTTTTGATGCATTAGTATACTTTAAATTTTAATCTTTACTTTTATATCACCTTTGCGCCCATTCCAAACATTACATAATAATTTATTTCAAAATGTATTTGTTGACCAATCATCCTTTAAATTAATGGCTTGTGAAATGAGATAAATTGGAAATGTGTTTTCATATATTTCAGAAATATTTTATTAAAGTAAACTTTATAATACCAGTAAACGAGATTTGTCCTCTTGGGTTTGGATCCAGCTAAAGCTACCACCTGAAAACAGCTAAATATCCTCACCTTGGGAAAACATTCTAAAGAGAGCCACCATACTTATTCACCCAGGACCTAAAGCTAGAAGTGTGAGACAAGGCGGCTGCCTTCACTTGCAACTCCTTCCCATACATATGCTGGAGTAAACAACCACAACCACGGAAATTAAAAGCAATCATCTGAGTTCCTAGGAAAGTACCATGGAAATTCCCCTTTCTAATTCTGAAAGAGAGGCATGAAACACCCTATCTCAAGCCACGGGAGGGTGTGTTCTTGTGCATCTCAGTGTGTATGTGTGAGGGGAGGGGAGAGTGAGTGGTGAGAGAGCTTCTCCTACACACTGGGGGTGTCAGGCTACTGGTTTCACTCCCGGGCTGGGAATCTGCTTATTGAACTTGCTGTTCTGCATACCTGTCAATTTGATGAGGGGGCGGGGAAGGGCTGGAAAGAGACCAAGAGGTGGCATTGGTGGCAGGGCGGCATTCACAAACACGAGACGGCAAAAATAAAACTTTAGTGTGTCCCAAGTGGACCCTGCTGAAGTCCAAGAGGGCTGCATGCTGGCTGAGGGCTGGATAGGGGACCCCAGCAACAGAAGTTCTTGAACAGATCCTGGCGGAGGCCGCTGGGCAGGGGTCAGCAGAGACTCGCGTGGGTCGATGGTCGGAGCACGTGTATGCAGAGCCGGGTCTGTGCAGGGAGGCGGCCGTCTTCCCAAAGAGCTCCCGAGTCCCACCCGAAGAGACCCTTCGGCTCGGAGACCGCGCAAGTCCACGGAGGCCGGCACCCATGCTAGCCGACCAAACAGGTGTCGGGGTCTCTTCCTCGTCCTCAGATTTTCAACCTGACTATAAAAAGTCTCATTGTAAATCAACTGATGCACCCTAATGCAAAATTTGGTTTGATTAAAATGAATCAATGTGAAACTGTATACAAATATTTTCTATTTTCTATCTGTTCAAAGGAAATATCCATCTCCCAACAAAGACCTGAAGACAAAAGACCCAAATAGACAAGAAGGACAGAGCTTCAAACTTGGAGAATATAGTTAGGGTAGAAGAAAAACATTTTCAAGGAAAGACTCTCTTTACAAGAAATGGAGGTAAAGAAAGCAGTAAGTTACATCAGGAGCAAGCATTCTAAAAGTATCTAAGATAAATGTACATTCTGATTAAAATGTGAGCATCTCAAGACAGAAGCGTGGGAGAAAGAGGAGAGGAGAAAAGGAAGAAAACAATTGGAATTCCTGGAACTCTGCATCAAAACGCTGTGGGGAGATCAAATTCTGGGTTTATTTAGAAGAACTAAGTTGAAAAGAGGCTAGCTGTCTCTCTTCTGATTACTATTTGTTTCTGTGCTAAGCCCAGAAGTCAGCTTCTCAGAGTGGTCACAAGGTGGGTATAATTCAGATTTCCGATTCGGACAAACAAGTAAGAAGGCATCTGTAATGTGCATTTACAGTTTGGGGAGATTGGTGACAGTCTATGTCATGTATTTTATGTACTCTTTCTAGTTTTCCTTTACATTGTATCTGTGTCTGTATTCAGTTTTAAAAATTAATCCAGTAAATTAAAGTTATAATTTAATAAACAACTATTTTAGGTAAGAAACCAAAATTAACTAGACGATCATTAATCATGTTGCATTTTGGTATTCTTTGATAAGAATAAGCTGAATTTTAGAGCCATTATCCCAACGACTGCACAGAAAGGAACCTTGATTTATTATTACAGAGTGTAATGCAAAGGGCTCCAATTTTTTGTTTTTTACCTTTTGACCCCCTCCCCTAACCTAGGCCTCTAGCACCACGAATCTGTTCTGTCTATAAGCTTGGTTTGTTTTTTTTTTGTTTTCTGTTTTTGTTTTTTTAGATTTTACATATAAGAGATCATAAGGTGTTAGTCTTTGTCTGACTTATTTCACTTAGCACAATGCCCTTGAGGTCCATTCATGCTGTTACAAATGGCAAGATTTCATTATTTTTTATGGCTGAATAATATTCATATATATATATGTATATATACATACACACAAAACAATTCTTTATCCAGTCAACCATCAACGGACATTTAGGTTGTTTTTATGTCTTGGCTATTGTAAATAACGTTACAATAAACATGGGGGTACGTATATCTCTTTGAGTTAGAGTTTTCATTTTCTTCAAATAAATACCCAGAAGTGGAAATGCTAGATCTTATGACGGTTCTATTTTTAATTTTTTTGAGGAATATCCACAATGTTCTTCATAGTAGTTACACCAAGTGACATTCCCACCAACAGTGCACAAGGGCTCCCTTTTCTCCACACCCTCGCCAACACTCGTTATTTCTTGTCTTTTGTACCATAGCTGTTCTGACAGGTGTGAGGTGGTATCTTATTGAGGTTTTGATTTTGATTTGCATTTCCCTGATGATTAGGGATCTCAAGCATCTTTTTATGCATCTGTTGTCCATCTGCATGTCTTCTTTGGAAAAATGTCTATTCAGACTTCTGCCTATTTATCTATCTATCTATCTATCTATCTATCTATCTATTTATGGCTGCGTTGGGTCTTCGTTGCTGAGCACAGGCTTCCTCTAGTCACGGCGAGCAGGGGCTACTCTTCATTGTGGTGCGGGGGTCTAGGTGCTCAGGCTTCAGTAGTTGCGGCGCATGGGCTTAGTTGCTCCACGGCATGTGGGATCTTCCTGGACCAGTGCTCGAACCCACATCCCCTGCACTGCCAGGTGGGTTCTTAACCACTGTGCCACCAGGGAAGTCTCTCTGCACATTTTTTAATTGGATTGTTTTTGTGCTGATTTGTATGAGTTCCTTATGTATAACCATTATCAGACATATCATTTGCAAATATTTTCTCCCATTCCATAGGTTGCCTTTTTTGTTGTTTATGGTTTTCTTTGCTGTGCAGAAGCTTTTTAGTTTGATGTGGTCCCACTTATTTATTTTTGCTTTTGTTGCTTTTGCTTTTGGTGTCAGATTCAAAAAATCATTGCCAAGACCTACGTCAAGGAGCTTACTGCCTAGAATTTTCTTCTTGGAGTTTTATGGTTTCAGGTCTTATGTTCAAATCTTTAATCCATTTTGAGTTAATTTTTGTGTATGGTGTGAGTTAGTGGTCCAGTTTAATTCTTTTGCATGTAACTGTCCAGGCTTCCCAACACCATTTATTGAAGAGACTATTCTTTCCTCATTATAGAGGGGTCTTTCATAAAATTTTAGTTCTGATGAATGTATCACTTGAGAAAGAAACGTGAAATATTTTAGTGATTACATCAGGACCAATCTCCCCGCAAATGTCACTATCTTGCATTAGCACACCCCATCCTAAAACAAACAATGAGAGAAAGTGGCCAGCCTCTTTGAGATTTGTATATTGGAGTCAACATCTACAAGTTGGTGGAAATTTTACATTCATTAATTTTTACTCAAATGAATAGACAGAGACATGTGTATCCTACTACTCTCCATATAAAAAGTAACACATTTAGCAACTGATTCAAGTCTATGTCCCCAAATATGAACAACTGATGCACCTTGCAGGCTGTCATGTACAGTGTCTGTTTCAGAAGCACAGAAATCATGTAGAAAGGATTTAAAAGTGGCCTTCAGGAAGGAAGCTGGGGCCCTGCTAGCCTGCGACATGCGCATCTGTTTCTGACATGCAGTACAGCCTCTTCCAAATGGACCTGGGGATGTGCTGAAAGTGAAACACGCCACCACAGAGGTTCCTTCTCTCCTGGCACAGCTGGGACACACCCTGATCCTTTGTGTCAACAGACTTAGTTCTACCATTCACTGCTTATAGTGCAACACAGGATTTCTGACTGTTCATCCAACAATGTTTAAAACCTAGCACTTATTCAATGTCCAGAAAGATAGTGTCCTAGCAAATAATCACAGGTCCACCCAGATTAAGGTCTTTTTTAGCCATTCCCAAGACACGCCAAGACACACCATGGCTGTAAAACGCGAGGCAGGGCATGTTACTGCTGTCCTGACCCTCTCACTCCAGTCATCACATTTAATGACCTGCTTGCTCCTGTCCGCAGTGCCCTTGACTTTATCTCAGGCTGCTTAATTGACAAAGTTCTGCTGGTAAAGGTAAGCAGTGTGCAATTTCTCAGGGAATTGATTCCTAAATAAAAACACAAAGAAATATATCATGCAGAAATACATTATATTACATGATTATCTTCTTTTGCAACATGACAGCATGTAGCCTTCTTTCTCACGTGTTCCTGGTCACTTCATCTCTTTCTTATGGACACTATTTTTTATGTTTTGCTGTGCCTCCTTTGTAAATAATCACCTTATGTAATAGGAAAGACCAGATGTTGCTAGTTTCTTCTGAACAAGTCACAGAGGAGAGAAAGCGCAGGTGGACAGAGGAGGCTAGGAGTTGGAGCAGTGGGAGCCCAGGCTGCCAGGAGCCCCCTTTATGTCTGGGATTCGGGGGCAGCAGAACCAGATACAGGGATTAAATGTTTAGAGAGTACTAACATTCGAAATTGCAGGGTGTGAAGGAAGTTTTCAAACTGTGTATATTGGCTTTTAATATGTTTTCAAATGTTCAGAGTAGGAAAAAATATCTCCTTAAGGGAACCAGACAGAACCATGTTGTAACTCTTAAGGGCTGGCCTTTGCCAGCTGAAGTCTGTTAAGGAATAGTGTTTTATTAGTATATGCAGGCTTACTGTTACAGCTCCTATAAGAGTCGATCAGGAATATTGAGAAATGAGTTATTGGAAACCCAGCTGCCAATTAACTTTTTCCCTTATTGGAAAAAGAAAGTTATATATGCGAACAATAAGCATCTTGAGGTTATTAGCTTGTGCTCTATTCTGGAATAATGAAAAAACACACTAGAAAAAACGATGTTTCCATTTGTGAAAGAAATGGAGGAATACAGAGGAGATACTGGGAGATCTAAGTAGTGGAGCGAAGGAAGCGGAAGAACCCCTTTATTCTTTTTTTTTTTTTTTTACTTTTTAAAAAAATTCTTATTAGTCATCCATTTTATACACATCAGTGTATACATGTCAATCCCAATCTCCCAATTCATCACACCACCACCACCACCCCCCCACCACTTTCCCCCCTTGGTGTCCATACGTTTGTTCTCTACATCTGTGTCTCAACTTCTGCCCTTCAAACTGGTTCATCTGTACCATTTTTCTAGGTTCCACATATATGCATTAATATATGATATTTGTTTTTCTCTTTCTGACTTACTTCACACTGTATGACAGTCTCTAGATCCATCCACGTCTCTACAAATAACCCAATTTCGTTCCTTTTTATGGCTGAGTAATATTCCATTGTATATATGTACCGCAACTTCTTTACCCATTCATCGATGGGCAGTTAGGTTGCTTCCATGACCTGGCTATTGTAAATAGTGCTGCAATGAACATTGGGGTGCATGTGTCTTTTTGAATTATGCTTTTCTCTGGGTATATGCCCAGTAGTGGGATTGCTGGATCATATGGTAATTCTATTTTTAGTTTTTTAAGGAACCTCCATACTGTTCTCCACAGTGGCTGTATCAATTTACATTCCCAGCAACAGTGCAATAGGGTTCCCTTTTCTCCACACCCTCTCCAGCATTTGTTGTTTGTAGATTTTCTGATGATGCCCATTCTAACTGGTGTGAGGTGATACCTCATTGTAGTTTTGATTTGCATTTCTCTAATAATTAGTGACGTTGAGCACCTTTTCATGTGCTTCTTGGCCATCTGTATGTCTTCTTTGGAGAAATGGCTACTTAGGTCTTCTGCCCATTTTTGGGTTGGGTTGTTTGTTTTTTTAATATTGAGCTATATGAGCTGTTTATATATTTTGGAGATTATTCTTTGGCCATTGATTCATTTGCAAATATTTTCTCTCATTCTGAGGGTTGTCTTTTCGTCTTGTTTATGGTTTCCTTTGCTGTGCAAAAGCTTTGACCTTTCATTAGGCCCCATTTGTTTATTTTTGTTTTTATTTCCATTACTCTAGGAGGTGGATCAAAAAAGATCTTGCTGTGATTTATGTCAAAGAGTGTTCTTCCTATGTTTTCCTCTAAGAGTTTTATAGTGTCTAGTCTTACATTTAGGTCTCTAATCCATGTTGAGTTTATTTTTGTGTATGGTGTTAGGGAGTGTTCTAATTTCATTCTTTTACATGTAGCTGTCCAGTTTTCCCAGCACCACTTATTGAAGAGACTGTCTTTTCTCCATTGTATATCCTTGCCTCCTTTGTCATAGATTACTTGACCTTAGGTGCGTGGGTTTATCTCTGGGCTTTCTATTTTGTTCCATTGATCTATATTTCTGTTTTTGTTCCAGTACCATATTGTCTTGATTACTGTAGCTTTGTAGTATAGTCTGAAGTCAGGGAGTCTGATTCCTCCAGCTCCGTTTTTTTCCCTCAAGACTGCTTTGGCTATTCGGGGTCTTTTGTGTCTCCATACAAATTTTAAGATTTTTTGTTCTAGTTCTGTAAAAAATGCCATTGGTAATTTGATAGGGATTGCATTGAATCTGTAGATTGCTTTGGGTAGTATAGTCATTTTCACAATATTGATTCTTTCAATCCAAGAACATAATATATCTCTCCATCTGTTGGTATCATCTTTAATTTCTTTCATCAGTGTCTTATAGCTTTCTGCATACAGGTCTTTTGTCTCCCTAGGCAGGTTTATTCCTAGGAATTTTATTCTTTTTGTTGCAATGGTAAATGGGAGTGTCCCTTAATTTCCCTTTCAGATTTTTCATCATTAGTTTATAGGAATGCAAGAGATTTCTGTGCATTAATTTTGTACCCTGCAACTTTACCAAATTTTTGATTAGCTCTAGTAATTTTCTGGTGGCATCTTTAGGATTCTCTATGTATAGTATCATGTCATCTGCAAACAGTGACAGCTTTACTTCTTCTTTTCCAATTTGTATTTCTTTTATTTCTTTTTTTTCTCTGATTGCCGTGGCTAGGACTTCCAAAACTATGTTGAATACCAGTGGTGAGAGTGGACATACTTGTCTTGTTCCTGATCTTAGAGGAAATGCTTTCAGTTTTTCACCATTGAGAATGATGTTTGCTGTGGCTTTGTCATAATTGGCCTTTATTATGTTGAGGTAGGTTCCCTCTATGCCCACTTTCTGGAGAGTTTTTATCATAAATGGGTGTTGACTTTTGTCAAAAGCTTTTTCTGCATCTATTGAGATGATCATATGGTTTTTCTTCTTCAATTTGTTATATGGTGTATCACATTGATTGATTTGCATATATTGAAGAATCCTTGCATCCGTGGGATAAATCCCACTTGATCATGGTGTATGATCCTTTCAATGTGTTGTTGGATTCTTTTTGCTAGAATTTTGTTGAGTATTTTTGCATCTATATTCATCAGTGATATTGGTCTGTAATTTTCTTTTTTTGTAGTATCTTTGTCTGGTTTTGGTATCAGGGTGATTGTGGCCTCATAGAATGAGTTTGGGAGTGTTCCTTCCTCTGCAATTTTTTGGAAGAGTTTGAGAAGGATGGGTGTTAGCTCTTCTCTAAATGTTTGATAGAATTTGCCTGTGAAGCCATCTGGTCCTGGACTTTTGTTTGTTGGAAGATTTTTAATCACAGTTTCAAATTCATTACTTGTGATTGCTCTGTTCATATTTTCTATTTCTTCCTGGTTCAGTCTTGGAAGGTTATACCTTTCTAAGAATTTGTCCATTTCTTCCAGGTTGTCCATTTTATTGGCATAGAGTTGCTTGTAGTAGTCTCTTAGGATGCTTTGTATTTCTGCGGTGTCTGTTGTAACTTCTCCGTCTTCATTTCTAATTTTATTGATTTGAGTCTTCTCCCTCTTTTCCTTGATGAGTCTGGCTAATGGTTTATCAATTTTGTTTATCTTCTCAAAGAACCAGCTTTTAGTTTTATTAATCTGTGCTACTGTTTTCTTTGTTTCTCTTTCATTTATTTCTGCTCTGATCTTTATGATTTCTTTCCTTCTGCTAACTTTGGGTTTTGTTTGTTCTTCTTTCCCTAGTTCCTTTAGGTGTAATGTTAGATTGTTTATTTGAGATTTTTCTTGTTTTTTGAGGTAGGCTTGTATATCTACAAACTTCCCTCTTAGAACTGCTTTTGCTGCATCCCATAGATTTTGGATCATCGTGTTTTCATTGTCATTTGCCTCTAGGTATTCTTTGATTTCCTCTTTGATTTCTTCAGTGATGTCTTGGTTACTTAGTAATGTATTGTTTAGCCTCCATGTGTTTGTGTTTTTTACGTTTTTTACCCTGTAATTGATTTCTAATCTCATAGCATTGTGGTCAGAGAAGATGCTTGATATGATTTAAATTTTCTTAAATTTACTGAGGCTTGATTTGTGACCCAAGATGTGATCTCTCCTGGAGAATGCTCCGTGCGCACTTGAGAAGAAAGTTTAATCTGCTGTTTTTGGATCGAATGTCCTATAAATATTAATTAAATCTATCTGGTCTATTGTGTCATTTAAAGCCTGTGTTTCCTTATTAATTTTCTGTTTGGATGATTTGTCCATTGGTGTAAGTGAGGTGTTAAAGTCCCCCATTATTATTGTCACTGTAAATTTCCTCTTTTATAGCTGTTAGCAGTTGCCTTATGTATTGAGGTGTTCCTGTGTTGGGTGCATATATATTAATAATTGTTATATCTTCTTTTTGGATTGATCCCTTGATCATTATGTAGTGTCCTTCCTTTTCTCTTGTAACATTCTTTATTTTAAAGTCTATTTTGTCTGTTATGAGTATTGCTACTCTAGCTTTCTTTTGATTTCCATTTGCATGGAATATCTTTTTCCATTCCCTCACTTTCAGTCTGTATGTGTTCCTAGGTCTGAAGTGGGTCTCTTCTAGACAGCATATATATGGGTCTTATTTTTGTATCCATTCAGCGAGCCTGTTTCTTTTGGTTGGAGCATTTAATCCATTCACGTTTAAGGTAATTATTGATATGTATGTTCCTATGACCATTTTCTTAATTGTTTGGGGTTTGTTTTTGTAGGTCCTTTTCTTCTCTTGTGTTTCCCACTTAGAGAAGTTCCTTTAGCATTTGTTGTAGAGCTGGTTTGGTGGTGCTGAATTCTCTTAGCCTTTGCTTGTCTGTAATGCTTTTGATTTCTCCACTGAATCTGAATGAGATCCTTGCCGGGTAGAGTAATCTTGGTTGTAGGTTCTTCCCTTTCATCACTTTAAGTATATCATGCCACTCCCTTCTGGCTTGTAGAGTTTCTGCTGAGAAATCAGCTGTTAACCTTATGGGAGTTCCCTTGTATGTTATTTGTCGTTTTTCCCTTGCTACTTTCAATAATTTTTCTTTGCCTTTAACTTTTGCCAGTTTGATTACTATGTGTCTCAGCATGTTTCTCCTTGGGTTTATCCTGTATGGGACTCTCTGCACTTCCTGGACTTGGGTGGTTATTTCCTTTCCCATGTTAGGGAAGTTTTCGACTATAATCTCTTCAAATATTTTCTCAGGTCCTTTCTCTCTCTCTTCTCCTTCTGGGACCCCTATAATGTGAATGTTGTTGTGTTTAATGTTGTTCCAGAGGTCTCTTAGGTTGTCTTCATTTCTTTTCATTCTTTTTTCTTTATTCTGTTCCACAGCAGTGAATTCCGCCATTCTGCCTTCCAGGTCACTTATCTGTTCTTCTGCCTCAGTTATTCTGCTATTGATTCCTTCTAGTGTAGTTTTCATTTCAGTTATTGTATTGTTCATCTCTGTTTGTTTGTTCTTTAATTCTTCTAGGTCTTTGTTCAACATTTCTTGCATCTTCTTGATCCTTGCCTCCATTCTTATTCCGAGGTCCTGGATCATCTTCACTATCATTATTCTGAATTCTTTTTCTGGAAGGTTGCGTATCTCCACTTCATTTAGTTGTTTTTCTGAGGTTTTATCTTGTTCCTTCATCTGGTACATAGCCCTCTGCCTTTTCATCTTGTCTATCTTTCTGTGAATGTGGTTTTTGTTCCACAGGCTGCAGGGTTGTAGTTCTTCTTGAACCCCTTTATTCTGATCAGGAAATTTGGTAAACAAAAGGCAATTCTTGACTGCAGTGTCTTTTCCATGGTCTGAAATGAATGCCCTTGTACTGTAATAATAATAGCAATAGTAACAGTAGTTGTTATTGTTCTAAACTTTAAAACAATGTTTGTTATTTTTAATATATTTACTGTGTGTCAGATATTATAGTAAGAAATTTACATTACAGTATTAAGTCACATACACATCCCATTAATGCTACGAGAGAGTCACTGTTAGTTTCCCAGCTTTACTGATGACATAACTGAGACCCAAGCATGTAAAGAAACTGCCCGCCCACACCTCCAGCATGTGAAGTCCAGGGGTCACACCCAGCATCCAGCCCCAGAATATATTCTCTTTTGCATAATAGAAGAGTCCAGTAAATTTTAATTTTATGTCTGATAGAATTCCAACCCAATTCCAGAATTATGAGCTGTAGGTGAAAGTCTTCCATCATGTTGGTGGATTTATCATTTCCCTCATGGTTTGGGTCAATTTTCCTCCTGTCATGTTATCAGCATACAGCCTTTATTTTGAGACTATTTTATTAGGTGTATAAGAGCAGAGGACTATTACACTTGATTGCTAATAAATAATTTAACTTAAAAATCTCATTCCATTACACCAGCTTCCTTTGGTTTGTGTTGTTGCATTTGTTTTCCTGTATCAACCACCTTTTTCTTAGATTATGCTGTGGTAAGAAACAGCCCTGCAATCTCATGGGATTCCTGTAACAAAAATGCTTCTTTCTTCTCCTGACCTTGCTGGATGCAGGTCAGCTTCAGCTTTGCTCCAGTTTTTCTGCTTCTGGGACCTGGCTGGCAGTCTTTATCCCAGGATCGAGATAAAGGAGATAAAAGCAAAGACAGAGCCATGCAATGCTCTTAAAGCTCAGATGTGGCATGTGTCACTGCTCCCATATTTCGCTGATGAAAGCAAGTTAATGAAAAAGAAGACTCAATATTATAACAGAGAGAGGTAATGATGGAGAACAATCATCTACATAGGATTTATCTTTTCTCATTCCTTTTCTTTCTGTCACTCTGGGTCTTAACTTTTGTGTGTGTTTATCTTGTAAGAAGCATATAACTAGATTTTTAAAAACAGTTAGAGATGTCTTTAAAAAACAAGCAGATATTTACATTCATTTGGATTTTTATCTACCATTTCAAGTTTTCCACTTGTGACTCCACCCCCGACACCCCCACCTTTCCTTGTTCTCGTCTCTACCAGAGGTTCTCAGACTTTGCTGTGCCTTTGAGTCATCTGGAGAGCTTGTTCAATGGGTTCTTGGACCCCCACACACAGAGGTCCTGATTCAGCAGGTCTGGGGTGGGGCCTGAGAATTTGCATTTCTAACAAGTTCTCAGACATGCTGGTGCTGCTGGTGTGGAGACCACAGTATTCTATAGCATTAGCTGCATTTTCTTTCTTTTCCACCTTCTCCGTGTAGAAGAAGAAAATACAATGATCTTAAAACACTTCAATAATTTCCTCTCATTTTTGTACCATATTATTTTTCAACATTTTATTTGTAACTTATTTGAAGTCTCTTATCTCTAAAGTCCTAAAATAGTTATTATTTTTAGCATTTTATATCGATGTTACTTCAAATTTAGCAATTGTTTACTTATATTTTTAGTCAACATTTATTGAACTTGTACTATGTGCCAGTGCTTTGCAAATACTGACTTGTTTACCTCCCATAAGAAACATGATAAAATTGCTACTATTATTTTCATTTTCATTTTATATGTGGAAACTGAGGCACAGAGAGGTAAGTCATTTTCTCTTAGTTACACAGCACAGCTGATTCTGGCACCCACATCCTTAACCACCCTCATCACTGCAATTTGCATCCTTCTTTCTTTCTGCTTTTGTTTCCTTTTTGCCAAAGAATATATTTTTAGTACTACTTTCTGTGAAGGCTTAGGTTAATACATTTCCTTAGTTTTCATATTTCTGAAATGTCTACCTTCACTCTTGAATGATATCATGACAGTTATTTTTCTCCAGCATTTTGAAAATATTTTTCTAGTGTCTTCTGCCTCTTGTTGCTAACATTGAGTCATCTATTCATCTTCTAAAAGTAGTTTGATTTTTTGGGGGGGAGTTGCTCTAGATTTTTTGCTTTATATTTAATTTTGCACATTCACCATACTGTGCCTACTTGTTGGTTTGATGTAACACTTGAAGACACATATCTTTCTTCAGTTCTGAGATTTTTTTCAGCTATTATCATTTTGAGTTTTGGCTCTCTCCTATTCACTCTTGTTTCTTACCTTGGAAATCCTGTCAGATATATGTTGAATATATGTTGGATATTCTCATTCTATCTTTCTTATCTTAGTATCATAAATTAATATCTTTATCTCTTCATATTTTGTGCTGCCTTCTTGATTTCTTCAGATTCATCTTCTAATTAACTAGTAATCTCTTCACACAGTCTAGTTTATTCAATCCTTTCCATTTCAATGACTTAAAAAAATCTAGATATTCTACTGGTTTATTTTGCCTGTGTTCTGTTTTCATATTATTATGCCCTTCTAATGTAATGTCTATTTCTTTCTTATCATGTGTATTTTTTTAATTTTATTTTTTTATTGAAGTATAATTGATTTACAATGTTGTCTTAGTTTCACATGTACAACAAAATGATTCAGTTTTATATATGTGTGTGTGTATATATATATATATATATATATATACACACACACACACTCACACACGTATGTATATGTTCTTTTTCAGATTTTTTCCCTTATAGCTTATTACAAGATATTGAGTATAGTTCCTGTGCTATACAGTAGGTCCTTGTTGGTTATCTATTTTATATATAGTAGTGTGTATATATTAATCCCAAACTCCTAATTTACCCCTCCCCCCTTTATTTATTTTAAATGCAAGTATTTAACATTCTTTTTAAACTTTTCCTATTATTTCTGGTTCTTGGAGTGCTAATTTGCCTTTTTGTATCAGCTGACTTTCTCTTGTGACTTTTTCATGTGGTTTGTACTGTTTTATTGTAAGTTCATCTTCAGAAAGGTTTTCTCTCCTCTGGAAATATCATAAGCCTGCTATTGTTAAAGTCTCTGAACAAAACTGTTTCAACTTTGCCTCCTTCAAAACCCTACTGCAGTAAGCAATTCTGTATAAATTCTGAGCTTAATCTCAGCTTGGGATTCTTTCCTTATGCAAGTAGCTTATATTAATACATTATATTCATATGTGGAGTGGGACTTTATTTGGGTGACTCATCTCCAACCCCACCTCTGAGACAGATGTCAGCCCTCACTGCCTTCTCAATCCTTTGTTAACCAACAAAGAAATCTCTCTCCTACTTCACAGAGAAAATAGAAGTCATCATTACAGAATGCTTCCCATTACAAAATGTACAAACATCTGCATTCATCTTTTCTACTAAGCCTCCTGCTATAACAGAGGAGCCAAAAACAGCAGTAGTAAAAAAATAATGAAGGGGTTGGAAGATTAAACAGAATGTCAACATTTTATAGATAGTAAAACAAATAGACCAGGAGGTAAAATTAGAGGCTGCAAAAATAATTACTCTCTATCAAGGCAGTCCAATACACTATTAGTAGAACTTCTAAAATCAGTGGAATGAGAAAAATAATAGAAGAAATTATCAAACAAATAATATTTTTTAAAAAACTTCCAATAATAAAGGGCAGGAATCAAGTGCCCTTTTAGAATACCAAAAATAAAGTGATGATTCAGAGGTCTTTCAGTGAGAGGAAAAGACTATGCCACATACAGGGATCACCTATCAAAAATGGCCTTGGATGTCTCAGCTGCAGCATTGGAAGCAAGAATGCAATATAAAAATGTCTTCAGAATTATAAGATAAATTATTATCAATCTCGAAGTCTATGCCTAAATGAATTATGGATTAATATTAAAGGAAAACCAACAGCTTTTCCTAATATATATCCTCAATCAAGTTCCCAAATAGTCATGCATCTTCTGTGAACTTTTGCATTCTGGTGCTCTCTGTCACTGGTCTATTTGTTTACTCCTTTACTCCCAAAACAAGTTTTAATAACCATGACTTCTTAATACATTTTAATATCTAATGGTACAAGTCTCTTCTTCCCCCTTATTTTTTTTTCAAAATTTTATTGTTTATTCTTGAATGTTTTCTTTTTTAATTTCGGTATTAAGTGTATAACACGGTATTGTGAACTGCAGGCACATTGCTGTACAGAAGATCTCCACAAGTTATTATCTTATATAACTGAAAGTTTATGTCCATTGAACAGCAAGGAGCTCTTCCCTTCACTGGATATGGTCATTTTCGATCGAGTTTTACCAAAATATCACTGAAAATTTGAGAAGCCAAGACACTTAAACTTGTGAAAGGCTTTTCAGTTTTCTATTATTCCCTATTAGATACATATCAAGCAATGTCCAGGCATTACTGTTCCTTCCTATTTAGGGCTGGCATGGCTCACCCGGGATTGGGAGAGATGAGGGGGTTGTCCACTCTCTGTAGCAGATCCTCTATTAACAGTGCCTGGAGCTCTTGCTCAGGGCAGGCGGTATCCTGATCCTCTTGCCACTTCTCCTAGCTCAGAGACTGACACTCTCATTTATTAGTATATTATGGTCCAAGACCCACCCAGAAGAAGTAGTCCTTGTATTTTCTTTACAGATACATAAAATCAACCAATGCTGTTTTTCCTTTTTTTTTTTTTTAAACAAGAATGGAACATCATATGGAATTTTCAGAAATTCTTGTCTGACGTGTGCCTATCACATTGACCTACCTTACCCAAGAACAAGAGACAGTGGGCACAGAGTGTTAGTCCTACGTACCTTTTCTCAGAAAGGAAATCCATTACATGGTGGTTTTGGAGCATCTAAGCTTCATGTAGGGGACTTTAAAGGGGTGTCTCTTGAGAGATCTATGTTAGAATTAGTGGTCATTTTTTAAAAATTGTAATTATTATGGTTCCATTGCACGAATAGATGAATATAGTAAGATTAGATATAATTTATATTCTATATTTTTTATTTAGGTCTTGCACATTTCTCAGATTGTTTACTATTATGGGGATTTCTGTCATTGGAAATAAGGTCATTTGTTTCCATTACCTTTTATAAATATGTATTGCTTCTTTGTAAGTCCTTAATTTCTGTATCTTGATCTTTTATCAAGCCACTTTACTAAACTCATTAATGCAAATCCATTTTCGATTGATGTTATTTTGCATTTTCTACTTATACAATCAGAATTTGCTGTGACTCAACTATTAAAAGAAACAGTTATGCAAAAAAGTTTCCTCACAGCAATATAAATTAACTGCCAAGCTCTGAGAGTATCTATTGAGGCTGATAACTTAAGTTTCTTCATCCTAAGAGAAGTGGGCAAACCCTGGCAGTGAAAGGGATGTAACCACAGGATGTACCCTAAACTAAGACCCCTTTTCTCATTAGTACCATGGACTTGTGCAAATTCAGGTCATTCAATGAAGGGCGTCAGTTTTTAGATCTCTGCCCAGGAGACTTGGTTTAATTGGTCACAAATTCTTTCTCTGAGAGCTTTGTTGTGACTATTTTAAAAACGAATATAAAGTTAATATTTTTCTTTTCTATAATTAGATGAGCATTTGAAATATTATAAGTGACAGGTGTTGAAAAAAATACTAGCCTTCCTCGCATGCCTGAGGTTTGCATGTATTCCTACAGACAGACATAGTCACAGACCCTCAAATGGGAACTCCTGTGGATAATGAGAGAAGTTAGGGAAACTTCGGTACCAGGAAATGATTAGGACTCAAGAATATGCCATCTGGATGCTATGCACTGATAATGTCATATCCAGTGGGATTGTGTGCTTAGTAGTACAAACCTTGTCTCTCTCTTTCCTTTTTTTTTTTTTTTTTTTTGGTAAGATTCTGCTCATGTTCTGTCTCAATTTATACATTTTTAAAAATATTGTACATCTGAAATTGGCCAGGGATTTGACCTTCTGCATAGAAACCAAGAAATAAAAAAGAATCTACTACTGTTCCCAATTGCATGAACAGCTATTTTAGTGCTGATGGGAATAGGGGGCTGTTCTGATTATTTCCTACAAGCCCTGTCTAGGCACAAGCAGAATGTGTATTGGCATTTAGCCAAAGAAAACTTGCATGCTCAAGACTGCTGAATCCCAGGCACTGAGGTGCCACCTACCAGTTAATACGGGACATTCAGTGCACACATTCCCACACCCTCACATCTTCTAATTCTCAGTCCTTATGCTAAAGATATTAGAGCATCACAGCAGTGTGAGATGCTCCCTTTGTCTCTTCCCTTCAATCTACAACCAGTAAAACATCCATAACTCTGTAACAAAGGTGCCTCTGTCCAGCACACCAGGATTCTGGAAAACTTCACACATCTGTGCATGTGGAGGTGAGTGGCCTGGAACACACAGAGGAGGCAGGACCGCAGGAACAGTGAGCGTGGTGCCTACAACCTGGACCCGGCAATGGAGGCTGAGTCCACAGCCCCAGAGAGCTTGGCAGCAGCAAGCGAGGCAGCGCACCTGACACCAGCCTTCTGGCCGCAGTGGCACCGCAGCCACAGGGAACAGAACAGCAGTGGCAGTGGGGCGTATGACTCCATCTGTCCAGCTGCAAAGGCCCTAGCAACTCTGCCCCCCTCCCCCATAGTGGCGGCTCCTATGAACCTGACAACCCTGTCACAGCAGAGACACCTGTGACCCGGCTCTCCCACCCCCACTCTCTTTCTTCTCTGCAGCAGCAGAGCTTGTGACCCAGGAGACTCGAAATGTAGTGGAGGCGCCTGTTATCCCTGTGCCCCAGGTGGCAACACCAGGGACACCTGCAGCAGCAAGGCACCAGCTACCCAAAGGCACAAGCAGTGACAAGATTCTCAAATATAACCAGAGGCAGCCCAGGTGAGACACCAAAAAGTTGTGTGTAGCACCACCTACTGGAAAAGAAAAGAAAGGCCCCTAATCACTAACCTGTTGAACCATTATAATCATGTTAAAACAAACAAACAAACAAAAAACCTTTACCTAAAGAAGAAAGGTGTTTGCTACTTCAAACCCACCAGCAAGAAAAACAACTCATCTAGCAACATTTAGAACCGCAGTAACATGGCATCATGAAAAGAAAATGACAGTTCTCCAGAAACCAAACTTAATGTCACAGAATATGATGATCTAACTGATAGAGAATTCAAAACAGCAGTCATGAAGAAATGATGAACTACAAGAAAACTCAGAAAGACAGTTCAATGAGCTCAGGAATAAAATGAATGAACACAAGAAATACTTCACCAAAGAGACTGAAACACTAAAAAAGAACCAAAGAGGACTTTCCTGGTGGTGCAGTGGTTGAGAATCCACCTGCCAATGCAGGACAAGGACACGGGTCCAAGCCCTGTTCTGGGAAGATCCCACATGCCGCGGAGCAACTAAGCCTGTGTGCCACAACTACTGAACCTGCACTCTAGAGCCCGCGAGCCACAACTACTGAGCCCACATGCCACAACTACTGAAGCCCATGAGCCTAGAGCCTGTGCTCCAAAACATGAGAAGCCACCACAATGAGAAGCCCGTGCGCTGCAACAAAGAGTAGTCCCTGCTCGCCCCAACTAGAGAAAGCCCATGCGCAGGAACGAAGACCCAATGTAGCCAAAAATAAATACATACATAAATAAATTTATTAAAAAACAATAAAAATAAAAAAGAACTAAAGAAATTCTGGAGCTAAAGAACTCAATGAGATGAAGAATGCATTACAAAACACTGGGAGAGACCTTCAAGATGGCGGAGGAGTAAGACATGGAGATCACCTTCCTCTCCACCAATACATCAAAAATACATCTACATGTGGAACAACTCCTACAGAACACCTAACTGAACACTGGCAGAAGACCTCAAACTTCCCAAAAGATATATATATTTTTACTTTTTCTCTTTTTGTGACTGTGTATGTGTATGCTTCTTTGTGTGATTTTGTCTGCATATCTTTGCTTTTACCATTTGTCCTAGGGTTCTGTGTCCGTTTTTTTTAAATTACTTTTTAATTTTTTCTTTTTAATATATTTTTTTTATTTTAATAACTTTATTTTATTTTATTTTTCTGTCTTTCTTTTTTTCTCCCTTTTCTTCTGACCCGTGTGGCTGACAGGGTCTTCGTGCTCCGCCTGGGAGTCAGGTCTGTGCCTCTGAGATGGGAGAACCGAGTTCAGGACATTGGTCCACCAGAGACCTCCTGGCTACACATAATATCAAATGGCGAAAGCTCTCCCAGAGATCTCCATCTCAACACTAAGACCCAGCGCCACTCAACGACCAACAAGCTACAGTGCTGGACACCCCATGCCAAACAACTAGCAAGACAGGAACACAACCCCAGCCATTAACAGAGAGGCTGTCTAAAAATCATAATAAGGTCACAGACAACCCAAAACACACCACCAGATGTGGTCCTGCCCCCCAGAAAGACAAGATCCAGCCTTATCCACCAGAACACAGGCACCAGTCCACTCCACCAGGAAGCCTACACAACCCACTGAACCAACATTAGCCACTGGAGGCAGACACCAAGAACAATGGGAACTACGAACCTGCAGCCAGTGAAAGGGAGGCCCCAAACACAGTAAGTTGAACAAGACGCATCTATATGCTGCCTGCAAGAGACCTACTTCAGACCTAGGGACACATACAGAGAGAAACTGAGGGGATGGGAAAAGATATTCCATGAATATGGGAATCAAAAGAAAGCTGGAGTAGCAATTCTCATATCAGAAAAAATAGACTTTAAAATAAAGACTATCACAAGAGACAAAGAAGGACACTACATAATGATCAAGGGATGAATACAAAAAGAAAATATAACAATTGTAAATATTTATGCACCCAACATAGGAGCACCTCAATATATAAGGCAAATGCTAAAAGCCATAAAAGGGGAAATCAACAGTAACACAATCATAGGGAGGACTTTAACACCCCACTTTCACCAATGGACAGATCATCCAAAATGAAAATAAATAAGGAAACACAAGCTTTAAATGATACATTAAACAAGATGGACTTAATTGATATTTATAGGACATTCCATCCAAAAAGAACAGAATACACTTTCTTCTCAAGTGCTCATGGAACATTCTACAGGATAGATCATATCTTGGGTCACAAGTCAAGCCTTGGTAAATGTCAGAAAATTGATTTCATATCAAGTATCTTTTCCAACCAGAATGCTATGAGACTAGATATCAATTACAGGAAAAAATCTGTAAAAAATACAAACACATGGAGGCTAAACAATACACTACTTAATAACCAAGAGACCACTGAAGAAATCAAAGAGGAAATCAAAAAATACTTAGAAACAAATGACAATGAAAACACAATGGCCCAAAGTGTATGGGATGCAGCAAAAGCAGTTCTAAGAGGGAAATTTATAGCAATACAATCCTACCTCAAGAAACAAGAAATATCTCAAACAAACAACCTAACCTTACACCTAAAGCAATTAGAGAAAGAAGAACCAAAAAACCCCAAAGTTAGCAGAAGGAAAGAAATCATAATGATCAGATCAGAAATAAATGAAAAAGAAATGAAGGAAACAATAGCAAAGCTCAATAAAACTAAAAGCTGGTTCTTTGAGAACATAAACAAAATTGATAAACCATTAGCCAGACTCATCAAGAAAAAAAGGGAGAAGACTCAAATCAACAGAATTAGAAATGAAAAAAGAGAAGTAACAACTGACACTGCAGAAATACAAAGGATCATGAGAGATTACTACAAGCAACTCTATGCCAATAAAATGGACAACCTGGAAGAAATGGACAAATTCTTAGAAAAGCAGAACCTTCCGAGACTGAACCAGGAAGAAATAGAAAATATAAACAGACCAATCACAAGCACTGAAATTGAGACTGTGATTAAAAATCTTCCAACAAACAAAAGCTCCGGACCAGATGGCTTCACAGGTGAATTTTATCAAACATTTAAAGAAGAGCTAATACCTATCCTTCTCAAACTCGTCCAAAATATAGCAGAGGGAGGAACTCTCCCAAATTCATTCTATGAAGCCACCATCACCCTGATACCAAAACCAAAGATGTCACAAAAAAGAAAATTATATACCAATATCACTGATGAACATAGATGTAAAATCCTCATCAAAATACTAGCAAACAGGGCTTCCCTGGTGGCGCAGTGGTTGAGAATCTGCCTGCCAATGCAGGGGACACGGGTTCGAGCCCTGGTCTGGGAGGATCCCGCATGCCGCGGAGCAACTGGGCCCGTGTGCCACAGTTACTGAGCCTGCACGTCTGGAGCCTGTGCTCTGCAACAAGAGAGGCCGCGATGAAGAGTGGCCCCCACTTGCCGCAACTAGAGAGAGCCCTCGCACAGAGGCGAAGACCCAACACAGCCATGAATAAATAAAATAAATAAATAAAGATACATGAAATTGCTAAAATTAAAAAAAAAATACTAGCAAACAGAATCCAACAGCACATTAAAAGTATCATACACCATGATAAAGTGGGATTTATCCCAGGAATGCAAGGATTCTTCAAATGTACGTAAATCAATCAATCTGATACACCATATTAACAAACTAAAGGAAAAAAACCATATGATCATCTCAATAGATGCAGAAAAAGCTTTTGACAAAATTCAACACCCATTTATAAAAAAAACTCTCCAGAAAGTAGGCATAGAGGGAACTTACCTCCACATAATAAAGGTCATATATGACAAACCCACAGCCAACATCGTTCTCAATGGTGAAAAACTGAAAGCATTTCCTCTATGATCAGGAAGGAGACAAGGATGTCCATTCTCACCACTATTATTCAACATAGTTTTGTAAGTCCTAGCCACGGCAATCAGAGAAGAAAAAGAAGTAAAAGGAAGCCAAATGGGAAAAGAAGAAGTAAAGCTGTCACTGTTTGCAGATGACATGATACTATACATAGAGAATCCTAAAGACGCTTCCAGAAAACTACCAGAGCTAATCAATGAATTTGGTAAAGTAGCAGGATACAAAATTAACACACAGAAATCTATTGCATTCCTATACACTAATGATGAAAAATCTGAAAGAGAAATTAAGGAAACACTCCCATTTTGATTGTAACAAAAAGAATAAAATACCTAGGAATAAACCTACCTATGGAGACAAAAGACCTGTATGCAGAAAACTATAAGACACTGATGAAAGAAATTAAAGATGATACCAACAGATGGAGAGATATACCATGTTCTCAGGTTGGAAGAATCAATATTGTGAAAATGACTATACTACCCAAAGCAATCTACAGATTCAATGCAATCCCTATCAAATTACCAAAGGCATTTTTCACAGAACTAGAACAAAAAACTTCACAATTTCTATGGAAACACAAAAGATCCCCAATAGCCAAAGCAATCTTGAGTAAGAAAAACAGAGCTGGAGGAATCAGGTTCCTGAACTTCAGACTATACTACAAAGCTACAGTAATCAAGACAGTATGGTACTGGCACTAAAACAGAAATATAGATCAATGGAATAGGATAGAAAGCCCAGAGATAAACCCACGCACATATGGTCACCCTTTCTTCGATAAAGGATGCAAGAATATACAATGGAGAAAAGACAGCCTCTTCAATAAGTGGTGCTGGGGGGGCTTCCCTGGTGGCGCAGTGGTTGAGAATCTGCCTGCCAATGCAGGGGACATGGGTTCGAGCCCTGGTCTGGGAAGATCCCACATGCCGCGGAGCAACTAAGCCCGTGAGCCACAACTACTGAGCCTGCGTCTGGAGCCTGTGATCCGCAACAAGAGAGGCCGCAATAGTGAGAGGCCCGTGCACCGTGATGAAGAGTGGCCCCCGCTTGCCACAACTAGAGAAAGCCCTTGCACAGAAACGAAGAGCCAACACAGGCAAAAATAAAATAAAATAAATAAATAAATAAATAAAAATGATAATAAAAATACAGGAATTCCAAAAAAAAAAAAAGTGGTGCTGGGAAAACTGGACAGCTACATGTAAAAGAATTAAATTAGAACACTTCCTAACACCATACACAAAAATAAACTCAAAATGGATTAAAGACCTAAATGTAAGGCCAGACACTATAAAACTCTTAGAGGAAAACATAGGCAGAACACTCTATGACGCAAATCAGAGCAAGATCCTTTTTGACCCACCTACTGGAGAAATGGAAATAAAAACAAAAATAAACAAATGGGACCTAATGAAACTTAAAAGCTTTTGCCCAGGAAAGGATACCATAAACAAGATGAAAAGACAACCCTCAGAATGGGAGAATATATTTGCAAATGAAGCAACTGACAAAGGATTAATCTCCAACATATACAAGCCACTCATGCAGCTCAATATCTAAAAAACAAACAACCAAATCCAAAAATGGGCAGAAGATCTAAATAGACATTTCTCCTAAGAAGATACACAGATTGCCAACTAACACTTGAAAGGATGCTCAACATCACTACTCATTAGAGAAATGCAAATCAAAACTATAATGAGATTCACCTCACACCAGTCAGAATGGCCATCATCAAAAAATCTACAAACAATAAATACTGGAGAGGATGTGGAGAAAAAGGAGCCCTCTTGCACTGTTGGTGGGAATGTAAATTGATACAGCCACTATGGAGAACAGTAAGGAGGTTCTTTAAAAAACTAAAAATAGAACTACCATATGACCCAGCAATCCCACTACTGGGCATATACCCTGAGAAAACCATAATTCAAAAAGAGTCATGTACCACAGTGTTCATTGCAGCTCTATTTACAATAGCCAGGACGTGGAAGCAACCTAAGTGTCCATCGACAGATGAATGGATAAAGAAGATGTGGCATATATATAATGGAATATTACTCAGCCATAAAAAGAAATGAAATTGAGTTATTTGTAGTGAGGTGGATGGACCTAGAGTCTGTCATACAGAGTGAAGTAAGTCAGAAAGAGAAAAACAAATACTGTATGCTAACACATAAATATGGAATCTAAAAAAAAAGGTTCTAATGAACCTAGGGGCACAACAGGAATAAAGACGCAGACATAGAGAATGGACTTGAGGACACGGGGAGGGGGAAGGGTAAGCTGGGACAAAGTGAGAGAGTGGCATGGGCATATATACACTACCAAATGTAAAATAGATAGCTAGTTGGAATCAGCCACATAGCAGAAGGATATCAGCTTGGTGCTTTGTGACCACCTAGAGGGGTGGGATAGGGAGGGTGGGAGGGAGATGCAAGAGGGAGGGGTATGGGGATATATGTATACATATAGCTGATTCACTTTGTTAAACAGCAGAAAGTAACAACATTGTAAAGCAATGATACTCCAATAAAGATGTTAAAAATACAAAAAAGAAAAAGAAAGAAAGAATAATACACAGGATTCTTAAAGAGATGTCTGATTTCTAAGTGGTTGTTTATTTTTATGTTCTTGGAAGAAGACAATATTTTTTCATGTCTTGTTAGCCACTAATCAAATAAACTCTCTCTGTCACTTTCTTTAGTAAAGTTTAAGAGTCCTGACTCTACAAATGTGGAAGCCCGTCTACAATCCAACTGCCCCTTCTATCCCACTGCTCAGTCTCTTCCTCTCTTTGTTCCCAAAGTTTGTTGTTATTGCTTCTGTCACTCAGCTAACAGGTGGTGAGGCTTCTGCTCTGAGCAGGGGGGTTTTTCAGTTGCTTCTGGCCATGGAAAAATGAACTATCACGCTGCTCTAGAAACCATTCTGCCAGTCTGGAAACAGAGACTCCAAATGGCTGGGTGGCTTGGCCAATTGCACTGAGTGGAATATAGCAGTCCATATCTTTCTGATCCCACAGTGCTCTTCTTACACAATTGTGCCTCTATGAGATGAAAATGAGACAAAAATTGCTTACCAGGAAAACACAACCTGATAAGGAAGCCTAAAGGCAGTGAGATTCTCTTTGAGATAGCATTTGAGAACCCATTTCAAAGAATAGGTAGAGAATTCACAAGGGAAAGAATGGGAATATCAGAGTGGGCACGTCTGTGAACAGCTATTTCTCAGGCAGTTGGTAATAAGAGAGTAGCACTGGGTAAAGCCAGAGAGTGAGTCTAGCTTGGCAGGCAAGGGGCTTGAGGACCTTTTATTAGGCAATATGGAAACATCAAAGGCTTCTGGTTATTTTTTTATTATTATTAGAACTACGCTATACGTTAATCTGGCATTTTCATTTGCAACAAATTGAGCAGATATGCGGGGGTCAGGAGAACTAGGTGAAATGGTCAGTAAGAGCAGAAACATTTGCTCAGCACACTCTTGGTCACCTGGGAACCAGCAACTGACCCTCATCATCAGTTAACAGGGCCATGATTTAGCTACAAAAATCAGAAGAGGACAAGGGACTCTGGAGGAGATGATTCTACTCTAGTTTAGGGACAGGAAAGAAATAGGAATCTAATGGGTAGAGATACTCAGATATTTCCTGATTAATAATGATGATACATCTCATGTGCTCTGTTGATATTCACCTTTTTTCTTTCTTTTCTCTCTCTTTCTGTCTCTCCTTCTCCTCTCCACCCCCACCCCCTTTCTTCCTTATTTCTCATATTCATTCAGTCACTTATATGCATTAGATGCTGTGCTTTGGTTAGTCCCTAACTGGTTGGGAATAAAGCAGTAAATAAGGCATCTCATTAGGATCCTGCAGTGTCTTATATGAGAGCAGAATAAGATGGGTGTTATGAGGACCAAGGCACACAGGGATGCAAAGCTGTTGTCAGGAGCCGTGAAGAGAACAGCTGGGAGGAGCCAGTTGTGCTGACTTCACAGGAATCCCTTTTTCCCTAATTGCCCAAGTTCTCCTCTTTCCCAACCCCCTCCCACATCCCCATCAAGCATGGCCTCTTGACCTTGTTTTCTCAAGTTACAGAAAGGATCCTCCATGGCTGTAAAGAGTTTGCACTAAGAGAGTCAAAGGATTGGAAGACACTTAGAGAGACTTTTTTTGCAAATTTGTTTCTTGATTTCCCGAGAAGTGGCTCCTAAGAGTCTTGGATTTCCTTCTATTCACACAGTATTGGAGAAATGGACGCTGTGATTAAAAGTTTTTTCTTGGTTCATGTATGTTTCTAGCTTCTGTTATTATCCTTCTTTTACTCCTACCTCCTCGACTGTAGGAGAAGGGGCACAGAATTTGAAATGTTAAAAGTCCCAATTCCATTTACCAGCTGTGTGATTTGAGCCTCAGTATCTTCAGCTACAGAATGAGGACAAAAGACCTACCTCCCAGGATTGTAGATATCAACTGAGAGTAATGTGTCTCGTCAATGGTGCAGTAGCACATTAATGCTTATTACTTTTAAATTGCTTTATAAAACCTCATTTCTAACTAGCCATCACCTTTCTTGTGATATCACATATATATCATCTATATGTGTATATATATATATATATATATATATATATATATATACACATACACATATCCGTATATATTTTTTACATTTTCTTAAGCAGGCATCTGGTCCTGTAGAGGATGATCTTGCATCCTTCTCTGAGCTATTCTAATTGAAGAACTGCTAAAGAACAAGGAATAAATCATTTAAGAGTTCACATAGCAACCAGGAACATAAACTGAACCACAAATCAATAATATAAGTCAAATTAATCTACTAAATCAAATTGAAGCCAAATATTAAAGTCCTTTTGACTCAATCTTGACCTGATATGTTTTAGAAAAGTTATTATTAATCAGTTAAAACTGGAAATAAACATTTGTGGTTTTCTAATATTACAAAGCAAGAATAACTATACCCTAGATCAGTGTTTCCCCAACTTGTCCCTTGGAAAAAAAAAATCACCTGGCATGTTTGAAAAGAATGAAGATTCCTGGGTCTCATCCTAAATTAGAATCAGAAAAGAGACAATGGAATTTGTAGTTCACCCTAAAGGCCAGGTGATTCTTATAACTGGGCAGGTGTATGACAGAGTGCATTATAGCAGCAGCTGGCCCATTATAGCTTGGGCACCAAATCCAGCCTGCTCCATGCTTTTGTAAATAAAGCTTTATTGGAACAAAGTCACACCCATTTGTATTGTCAATTGCTGCTTTCACACAACAATAGCAAAGTTGAATAGTTTCAACAGAGACTGTATGACCCACAAGGCCTAAAATATTTATTATCTGGCTCTTTATAAAAATAGTTTGCCAACCCCTACTCTAGAGAAACATCAAAGGCAATAGGAAGATTACTGATTAGGGAATTAGGAGCTCTGAGTTTATAGTTTACAGTCCCCGTTCTACAAAAAACAGTGGGCCTTGGGTAGGACATTCAAACTTTTAGAAACCAAAGCATGTGATCTGTGGGTAAAACGTAGATCTTTCCTTAGGAGATGATGGAAAGAAGTCATTTTTTTCTGAGAACTTAAAAGTTCACCAACTAAAATATCATGATCCTTTGATATTTTGCTGAAAGTATTACTAAACCACCAAAATAAATATGTAACTCACTTAATCAAAGGCTCTGAAAGGTGGTCTATAACCCTTTATTGAATAAAAAAGGAGAAATCATTATCATTTATCAAGTGATTGGTAGACTACTTCTTTCAAAACTTGCGGACATGGGAAGAAGTTAAAGTAAAATGGTATTTTGTGATAAAATGTTTGAGAACCACTAAATTAGATATTCTCCAATGTCCCTTTGAATTCTAGAGTTCTGTGAACACAAATGTAACGCATGGATACTTCAAAGTTATTATGATCAATTCTCTTGATTTTATTTTTTTTTCTCCCTCAATGATGATAGGGCCAAGAAGCATTTGGGGAGGGGGGGCGGGGTGAGTGGTTAAAACAAAGATAAAATGGAGTTATGTAGGCATGTGAGTTTGGAAATTGCTGAACTGAATAAGGATAAAAGTGTCATTTTATTGCTTTTTTACTCTCTTTTTAAAGCCTTTAATATGTAAATGTGCCTGATGAATTTTCAAAAGGGGAGACGTATTATATTGTATTTCCCAAACTCATAGAACCATGAAGACTCATTTTTCTGAACATCTCTTGTGACCTCTTTTCTACAGAAAACACTGCTTTAAATAATGATGATCAGTGGGCTGTTATGTAGATTTATGACAGAATAAAGCTGCATGGCAAGAGTAATTTGGCTCTAAGATCAGGAGGATACATGGGGGGCAGGGGGGGGTGCTTTCTCCTGAAGGCTCCAGGTAATGACTCTGGTGCCAGGCAGTGGGTGTGTCACTGGAGTGAGGAGTGGGGCTCTGCCATTCAGGGCTAAAAAAGAAACAGTTCTTTAAGGTCCACACACACACACAATCATCCTAGAAGCGTACTGTCTCCTAAACTGAAGTTACTTCACCTACTACACCCTCACTTCCCAGGCTGCGTTTTTGCCTTTCCAACCTTTTATTGGCTTTTAAAATGATTTTGAACTTCTCTGAACTGGACTTTGTTTGCATAAGCGTATGTGTTCCGCAGAACTGGAACACAAAATATGACTTATAAGCATTGTATCCCTGGCAGCCCTGATCATAGGTTCAGGAAAATACTGACAGTTGCAAACAGTGATAAAGTGACTTAGATGTAGCAAAAGGTAACACGGAAGTGTCTTAGCTTGTGTTACCCCGGGAAGCAGAGCCTGAGACAAACAACTGAGGTCACTGAGAAGACTTTCATTCCTCTTGTCCTTCAGAGAGTGTGTGAGTGGAGTTGTCATGTGGCACATCCCCCCTTGGCTAGCACAGCCAGATCCGGCTAGCTAATCCGTGAAGCATGCCTGAATTGTTTCCATCTTCTTTTGTTGGTTGCAGAGAATCCTTCACAAGGCCACAGCGATGGAGTGAAAGAAAGATGCCAAGGCAGGAAAGATACAGGATGTGGGGCTCTATGCTACCTGTTCTCGTGATATCTTGTGCCTTCTGTACCTGTTAGGACTTGATCCTGAGTATTTCCATTGTACAGTGCATCGCTGCTGTGTCCACCTGACCTTGAGATTTGGAAGGTTTACTAATGTCCAGCTCACAAAGGGTGGCTCCTATCACATCTGCACTCAGTGCGCCATGGTCCAATAATTATTCCCTACCAAGGCCAGGACCACGCAAGGGGCGATTTTTAAATGGAGAGCAGTGCTCCATAGAGAGACGAACTCTCTGCGATCCCTGGGTCTCTGCACACCGGCTTCCTGGGGGGCTTGCCAGGGACCCCAGTCACACTCTCACACATCACAGGCGCCAGCAGCGCCACAGGGCTACTGGTTCACACGGTTCCGGGGACAGGAACACCTTCAACACAGCCAGGATACGCTGAAGAGTCCTCACTTGCTCACAAGGCCACTGACAACTGGCAATCCTCCAAGTAAATCAAGAAACGGCTTGGAAGAACATTCTGAAATATGATATATGTTGTTTCCAAATTTAAAGAAGCCCTCCCCCAGTGCTGACCCTCTTTCTTAGCAGCTGGAGATGATGATGAGTGTAGCATGGCGTCCTCCATCTGGGTGGGGAGTGCAGACATGCAGTCACTAGCAATTCTCGTGCTCCCCTTCCACCTGCGCCTCCTCCCAGCTCCCGACAAATGCAAATCCGAGTAACTGAGATGCTACTGCAGGCCAAGAGTAATCACTCTGCTTATAATCAAAATCTGGTCCTGCTTCAGGGGAGCAATCCAACTCCCAAAACCTATCTGAGGGTGTGCTGTCTAAAGCCATTCCTGGTTCTGTGGCAGCACGAGTAGTGTGAAACAGCAAGGCTCGAAGCAAAGCCCTTTGTGGTCCTACTTCACTAGAAAGTACAGTCACTGAGGGAGCAGTGAGGGGCGAGGGAGAGAAGGGAAAGCCAATCTAAAGACGTGCTACCAAGCTGGCCACCTCTATGTGCAAATGGGTTCTCAGTCTGGCAGCGTTGTGTTGTGAAATGCCACCAAAACCTGTCTCCAGCCCATCCACCTGGGGAGAAAAAGAACAATGCATGTGGTCACATTTAATCCCCAGACCCCACCTCCCACTGGGGAAGGGTTTACACCAGAGCTTTGAATTTCCCATACACCTTCTAGTTGCCCAATGGTTAGTGCCAATCAGGATCCCATGGTATTTGAAGCCTTGGGGTCAACAGGACAGCCATGGAGACAAGTGAGAAGCACACAGTGTGTGCATTGTAAGTTTGCACCCGGTCGGTGTCAGCTGGAGCCCACCTGGCGCTGGTAGCCGCAAGAGTAACTACAGCAAGAGACAGGTGTGCCTGAGCCATCAGAGGCAGGAAGAAGCCAGTGAACATGGAGAAAATAAAGAGGGGATAATCGAAGGATGAAATTAAACCCATAGGTTGAGGGATTTTTTTTTAAAAGGGAAGAAATATTAAGAAAGAAAAAATTACAAAATATTGAAAAGTAATGTACATAAGATGAAAGATGTTTAATTTTATCAGTAATGCATTGGGCAAAGTAATCTGCTAAGAATTGGATAGTTAGAGCATTAAGAGTATTTCAGCTTTGGAACACCTGATGTGGGCGGCGTGTTAGGAAATCATTACAAAACGAATCAGCAGGAAGGATCTGGCTGAAGTTAGAGTCACTTTAGTGTGATCCTTTGACTCTTCTCAGCATTATGCCCTCAGCAGAGAATAGATAAAGCTGTTGCTCTGGGAAAGTTAGATTTTATTGCTGGTACAGCATGCAGAGCATACAGAAGGCCAATGGGATGAAGGAGCCGAGAGAGCTCTCATCCTGAACCATGGTGGTCAGATATGACCAAGAAAACCAAAGCAATGTTGACAAAAAGAATGTCGGAAGGCTTAGGCTACCTGATTTCAAGACTAACCATAAATAAAACTCTAAGTAATTAAGACAGAGTGGTTTTGGCATAAATACAGACATATAAGATCAAAGAGGCAGACTAGAGAATCAATCCATAAAGGGACCCACACATGGATGACTGATGGATTATTTTTTAAAGCACTAATGTATTTCAGAGAGTAGGATAGTCTATTGAAAACATGGTATTGGAACAACTGCATATCTATATAGAAAAATGAACCTCGACTTCTTTCTCACTCCGTACACAAAAGTTTACTTGAATGGATGATGGACCTACAAGCAAAAGCCCTGTGTCCACACCTGCAACGACTCTTCCCCTCACTCACTCCTCTCCAGCCACACCGGCCACCTTGGTGCCTATGCGTGTGTGGTTTCCTCTGCCTAGAATCTCTAGCTCTTCCCATAGCTTATTCCCTTGCTTAATTCAGGTCTCTGCTCAATTGTCACCATTTCAGGGAGACCTTTCCAGAATACCTCACTGAAAATTGTCTCTGTACCCTCAGCCACTTCCCCATCTCTTACCTTGCCTTGTTTTTGTTCATTACACTTATTATTATCTGAAATTACATGTTCACTTGTTTCCTTGTTTGTTGTCTGTCTCCCCATCTAGAATGTTCTCTCTGGGTCTGAATTTTATCTGCCTTGATCACTTGTCTAACCCGAAGCAAAGAGTAGGCAACCTATAATTATTTATTGAATTAATAAATACCAAAAAATTTAGTTCTGGTGAATAATATTTTCTCCCCCTTGTTACATTATATTTAATTTATAGAAAATGAATACAGTTGTCCTTCAGTACCTATGGGAGATTGGTTGCAGCGCCTCCCACAGATACCAAAATCTGAGGATGCTCAAGTCCCTGGTATAAAATGGTGAAGTCTTAGTACATAACATACACACATCCTCCTGTGTACTTTAAATCATCTCTAGACTGCTTATGATACCTAATACAATGTAAATGCTATGTAAACAGTAATAAATACAACTTGAACACTACGTAAATAGTTGCTGGTGCATAGAATTCAAGTTGTGGTTTTCAGAACTTCCTGAAAATTGTTTTTTAAAAAATATTTTCCATCCTCGATGGTGGAAATATGGATGCAGAAACTGTGGATATAGAGGGCTGACTGTACCTATCAGAGATCACCTTGCCTAATTCACTTATAGAAGAGGAAATTAAACTGGAAAACTTATGACACACTAAAGTTACAGCTTAGATTGTGAAATAACTGGGACTAAAATTCAAGTTATCTTGACAACCACTCTGCCAGATTCCCTGTACATGGCAAAAACATTACCAGTTCTTTGACTTTTCTGTGGCAGGGGTAGGGGGTATAATTTTAAAACGGTATACAAAAGTACACTAAAATTTAGAGTGTCCAAGAGTTGTCAAAAGAGAAAATTTCACTTTATGATCACTATGATATATAGGTGAAAGAGGCATTATTATTTCCTCATTTAGAGACAAGCCTAAATGTCTAACTGGCTCACCCAAGGCCGCACTATTTTGTGCAGGACATAGTACTGAACTCAAGTCATCTAACTCCATTTTCAGATATTTTATGCTTGGACTTATTTTTCAAGAGGAGAAGATATGGTACCATATTGTACTTTTTTGGCTGGGAGATAACTTTCTGATATTCCTCTAGTTATGACAGATCCAAGTCACTGTTAAATTAATAGTCTATTTTTTCTGTCTTCTCATGCAAGTCTTTCAATATTACTTTCTCTTATTTATTCTTTTCTTTTTCTCCTAAAGCCTAAAACTGGTGAGCCAATGATGGCCATTTAAAAATTTTCCCATATTCAATATTCAGTGCAGAAATTTTTGTTGTTTTGAGTTAAAATATTTGTTAAATGGTCTCACAATCATCCTTCCAATATAAACTACTCATTGTGACATGTCTCCACTTTTGCCAGAATTCAAGAGTGATAAATGTTATTGAGTTGTATGAGCTGTTTATATATTTTGGAAATTAATCCCTTGTCGGTTGCACAGTTTGCAAATATTTTCTCCCAGTCTGTAGGTTGTCTTTTCATTTTGTTTATGGTTTCCTTAGCTGTGCAAAAGCTTGTAGGTTTGATTACATCCCATTTGTTTATTTTTGCTTTTACTTCTATTGCCTTGGGAGACTGACTTAAGAAAACATTGCTAGGATTTATGTCAGAGAATGTAAAACAATAGTTCTTAACAAATCGATGAAAGACACAGAAACACAAATTAGAAGAAAATGTCAGGGGATTCATGGATTCTCTAACATCCATACATGAACTGTCTATGGAGAATCTCTGACCTAAAGCTATAAACTTAGTAACTGCTGGTGAATGAAGGATAAACATGGCTGAAATTAATGTAAATCACAATGCTTCCAGAACATTCAAACTGGGCACTTGGTGGTGGTCACAGAGGATGGCATCTGACCAAAAACAGCTTCTATGGTTAATTATGTCTTATACACAAGAGTCAAAAAAAATACTAGGGGGAAGAAAACATGAGATTACTGTTGCTTCTTAAAGTAGCTGGGTTCGAATACGTGTTTCACTCTGCTCCAAATGATGTGTCTTTGTATATTTATTATATGAAACTCTGTACATATTTGTAGTTATAAATTTATCAATAAATGCTGTTTTTAAAGAAAATAGTAAAAAGTGGCTCACCAAAACTGTTTATTTCTAAATATTTCTGTATATTTCTAAATATATTTCTAAACATATCTAGGGAGACCTTACTTTTGAATATCCTGCTTCCAAATAAGAGGATGATTCTTTCTACTGGCAAAATCATGTTAGTTTTCAGAGGCCACAAGGTGACTTTAATATTTAAAATTTATATCTATGAGAAGATGTGTCTCCAGGTTCTATCCTATATATGGCATTCTGACACAATGGTCTTTCAGTAAGACAACAGACTACCATAGTCCTAGAATTCAGAAGATTATTTTGATAATATTTTAGAGAAAAAAGTTGAATGCAGGACTTTTGGAAATTTTAAAATAATCACTTTTATTACTCAAATGGAAATTCAGAACATAAGGAGGAGAGAGGTATATATTAAAAGACTAGAAAATGCACGAAAGTATTCCTGAGCTCCACATACCAAAACACCTAAGTTTGATTACATTATACATTGCATTCAAAAGTTCTACTATCTGTTAGCTAGGACAATATGTACTCCTAAGACAAACCAATTCTGTTTTTCAGTGTTAAATTGTATATACTTTTTATACTTTACTGCAAGGTCATCAAGGGAAATGCAAATGCATTTTATTAAATTACCAAATAATGGTAAAGATGTCTTAACTTTCAATGATAAAAATTTAGGGTTGTGGACAATGGCATTTATTCAATAGTCATGCAGTCAAGAAGATGGGTTAACATTTGAATACTGAAGACACAGAATGAATCAAAGTTTAGTCATGCAACCAACATAATAATTTTCAAATTGAGTAAATATTAGTGAGGTGTGATAAAAAGGATTAGAGGTAAAAATAAACAGGCTTATATATACAAGAGTATTTTCAGGAAAGAGGCATATGAAATCAAGAAGGTAATGCTTGGATTTTTGGACAATATGTCTATTCAGATGTGCACATTTACTCTAGCAGTTGTTTTCAAGTCGGATGATTGTATTTAATATTGTGGAGGAGTGCATCTACCTAATCCTAGACAGTCTAGCTACACTGGCAGGTGGCCACACTGACCAATGTGTTGGTTGGGTGAGTCCTTCACTCGGTGAAGACTGAGTCTGGGAGTGGGAGGAGGAGTGGGTGAGGGACGAGGTGGTTGGAGCGGGTAGTCTGTGTGTGAGGCGATGGAGTGCACGATAACCCAAGTGGCCAAACTGAGGCTGAGCAGTGACAGAAGATGACGAGAGCTGGGGATTCAATTTGGTTGCAGTAAATTATCACGTTATTCACTGAAGGTCTCCAGTCCCACATTATCTGTCAATGTCTCAAATTCAACTTACAAATTACTGTCAGGACTTTGTTGGTCAGCAATTCTTTGGGGTATCCAGAAGCCTCAGAAGACACTGGGTTTATGCATTAACAATTATATCTTCTCCAAACTCCTAGTCAACAGATTTTTTCATCCAAAGGGACAATTAGCAAACATGCTTTCCCAGATTGTCTCTCATGTATATTTCCTTGGTTGGTGCTTGATCAAGGAGGAATGCTGTGAAATGCGTCTTTAAATGCAAAGACAAGAGCTGCTTTTTCAAAGCAGATTTAGCTAGAGATACCTTATTAGAACAGGAATAATTTCCTGGCAGAGAAATGCATCTTAATTCAACGATGAACACAACATCCTGGATGTTGATTATTTAATAATCTGAGCTGACTCCTTCAGATTGCAAAGCTCAGTTACTTGCAATTCTAAACGTTGAAAGTTTCTTGGGGGCATCTACCTTTTATAGCTTTAAGAAACTGCCTTAAGAAAAGGCCCATAGATTTAAATTTTTCTGAATAACACAAAAAAGCGTTCATCAATCCCAAAACATTTTACAGAAGCACTTTATGGGAATTTGACAAAGAGTTGTAATGTACAATGCAATACATGCAGTCAGAGCATAATTTGACCATTCAACAGAGAACAAAGAAATCCAAAATAATGCCTGGAGCTTTAAAAAGAGAAATGGATATAATGATTAATGCTTTGTGAGACTTGGGGGACATTTCCTCAGGAAGAACAATATATCTACTCCCCATTATTATGATTTCATTTTTTTATGGCACTTTACATGGTAACAGCGAGCCTCTTAGTCTAAATTCAGCCCTTTGGCTATATTCTGACAGGCTATTTGTGCTCTGATTTCATGAATAATAAATGAATGCGAAGAAATATATAGCTTTCCTCACTCATGCAAAAAGTTTTAAAATAAAATACATTTTAACATAAATGCTGCTAAACATTTTTTAAAAATGCAAAGGAATAAAATTTGACAGGGTGGGCCATTCTTTTTTTTTCCCCTATCATTCAAAAGATGCATGGCATAATAAAAAGAGCAACAGAGTCAAGAAACCAGAATCCATTTTCTACTTGGTTTTGGAAACATCTCCATTAAAATGATCAGGGTTTGGCTAGATCTTTCAGGTCTTTCCTGAATCCTTGCTGTTTGCATGTTGAGATAGGCCGGGTGGATATGTGTGCAGGGTAAACTTGCCTTACCTAATAGGTTTTCACTAGGAACTAAGAAATTGTTAAAAATTACTAGCAAATGCAGAGTCAACTGTATATTACAGTTTCTCCTGGAATTGTGCTGAAGAGCTGAAGGTACTGAAGACCCAGCGCTGAAGGAAGGTTTGAGTTGGGATGCAGAGTCCTCAGGACCAGCACATCACCCCAGGATCAGTCCTCCAAGATGGAAACGACAGACTCCAATCATTAACTCTACGGGGACAGGATTCAACAACCTCCTTTTAAACGTCTCACTTTCTCTTCTTACTGTCGTGTTGACATGATTTACCTAGTTCCATAGGAATTCTCAGTTTAAGTCTCTAGGTGATGGGAACAGTGTTGTCTCCATTGGGCCATCCAAATAGAAACTCACAGAGGACAATGAGTCTATTGCAGTTGGCAGTTATAACAGAAAAATATTAACTAGTTCCTCAATGCCAAGTTCTCATAATGGCTTTTATCCCACTTGTAAATAAATTAACAGTAAAATAAACTTATATTGCAAATTTCTCTTTCAAAAAGAATGACAGATGCTGGAAGGGAGAAAGACAAAGGAAAAGGGCCTGTCAGACTGCCACTCTTTTAACTGGGTACAGAATGTGGGATGTGAAATATGTCAGGAACAAGTCTAATACATGACCATCTAATATGATAGAAAAAAATAAGCAACAATCATTTTTGATATCTTATTCTAAAGCTCAGCAAGCCTCCATCTGAGCTCTTGTATACTGAGCAAATTACAGAAATACTGCTGCTTGCTGTGTCTCTAAAGACTACAGCACTCTTCTGTATTGCTCCAGGGGAACCAGGCTATAAAGACCATGGAATGAAGCTACTGGATAGATCCGGAGCTGCCTGAACACTCTCAGAACAGCTGCCAGGTTAATTTGGCAGGAACCATAATCCTCAAACTGGCAGACTCTTGACATTCCCTCTGATTGGCTAGGAGACCTTAAAATATTGCAGCCTTTGTGCATAAATCAGCAGTTTTTTCCTACTATAGGATCATCCCTCCAGTCAGGGGCTAGGTGTCCCCTGGTACCATGAATAAGCACTTAACCTTGATGTCTGTGGCTTGCACATGGCTTCACCACCAGCCCCAGCTGACCTCAGCCTTCAGTGAACTCTTCTTTTTTTCTTTTTAGTGTTCTTTTATTTATTTATTTAAACATCTTTATTGGAGTATAATTGCTTTACAATGGTGTGTTAGTTTCTGCTTTATAACAAAGTGAATCAGCTACACATATACACATATCCCCATATCTCCTCCCTCTTGCGTCTTCCTCCCACCCTCCCTATCCCACCCCTCTAAGTGGTCACAAAGCACCGAGCTGATCTCCCTGTGCTATGCGGCTGCTTCCCACTAGCTATCTATTTTACATTTGGTAGTAGTCCACTGAAGTCCTGCTCTGATCCATCCAAGAACCTCTTCTACATGAAGGTGTGAATTACTCTCATACTTAGGTCAACGTCTAAGACATTCTTAAACCAGTAAATGTAATAATTCTTTCTATATGTCTCCACAGAACTTCAGTTCAGAGATATAGTCAGAAGTTAAAAAAAAGGAAGTCCATAGTCAAAAATATGTTTAGAAAAATTTCATTTCATATCTGTTTCTCAGAGAGGCACAACTTACCATAACGTATTAAATGCTCTGTGTTCTATAGCAAGCAAAATTGTTCAACTCTGTTTAATCCAGTATTCCTCAAACTTTTGATCACTCAACTAACCTCTCTTCATTAAATTATTAACCTTGCAAAAAATCAATGGTCTACGATTTGGGAAAAACACTACTCTCATGCAAAATTAATTTCTTCAAGTATTATTTACAAAAGAATGAAAGTTAAATATTGATTCCATAGGAGAACTTTTAGGAAACAACTTTTTTTTTGTACATTATGTATAAAGTTCCTTGAAAGGGACAAAATGCGTATCTTGAATTTTTCTATTTTATGCAGTCTTAGGAAGTGACAGCTCTATATTTTACATACAAATGTAAGTTGTGGCTGATTAATTATACTGAAGAAAGTGTTCTCCCAAGGATAAACTCCATCAAGTTACAAGGATCCCTACTTTTGCTAAGTCTCCTTCATCCTCATACTTGATTGACTTGACACCCAGGATATTTGTGCTTGAAGACCATTGAAGAGTTTAGGAATCTTAATTATTCACAAAATATCACACAGGTATCTCACTGGGCAGTAGAAAACACTCTCTAATGCACCATGTATATTGCTCCAACTTCTGGTTTAAATGTGTCTGCTGACATTTTTCAGTTTCTGTGTCTGCTCCTTATGGCTGTCATGGAGGCTGGATCCAACTGTAGTTGTCAGCTTGTTGTCAGCTGAGCTTTCCTCCTTGTCTGCCAACACCACTCAGCTCTCCCCTATTTCAGTTGCCCTCACCCCTTCTTCACTGTCTCCCTTTTTGCTCTCGTGTCCTGTTTTTTCTCAACTGTTGAAATGTGAATCAGACCATGACACGGTTGGTCCACACCATCCAATGCCTACCCGTCTCACCAACTACGGTCTTTACCACATCTACAAGGCAGTCAAGAGTCTTAATGTTCCCCTCAGCTGGACTCTAGGCCTCTGACCTCTCACTCACCACTGCCCTGATTACAGAATCCAGATGGCCTAACCACAGAGGTCCCTCTCTCCCTTTTCTTAGAGCATTTACTTTGCCGTTTCTTAGGAGTAGGTCCTTTTAAGAGCCCTGTTGCCAGTTTTGCCTCTCAAGAATGTCCTGGCAGCCATCCCTCCGAAATGGAACCATCAAGGAAGACAGCACCCCATCTCCCGGTGTCTATGGGAGGCAAGGAGCCTCACTTCCCTGGATGCCTTGCTCCAAGTTGTACAGCTCCCTCCCAGATATGAGCAAGTTTGCTTTTCCTATGGGTAAGGCCAGTTCTTCCTACTTCCTGCTGATTTTCTTTATAGCACTCACCACCAACTTATTAAACATTTTACTTATTTATTGTGCTTATTTTTTAAGTCTCTTCCAACTAGATTATAGGCTCTTTGCAGACATGAATTTTTCCCTGCTTGTTCACAGCTGTATCCTTAACGTCTGGAACCAAGCCTGTACATGGTTGACATTCAATATATATTGTTTTGAATTAATGAATAAAGAAAGGAAGAAATGCAGAAAGGTATATATCTATTCTTTTCTCTGGCAGTCATCAATAAAAGTCAATGTGGATGGATTGAGTGGGGATTTAAAGTGATACGGGGAGAAGGTAAAGGGCACAGGTTACATTAACTTGTCTTTTTAATCAGGGGTGAACAGTGGAATTAGGTGTTATCTGAAGTCAAGTGTGTTAGAGGCATCTTTGATATGAATCCTAACATAGGGTTGATGTTCACTCTGTCCAAGAACATAGGTAGGGGGTCACACTTTCCTACTCCACATCTCAGAATTCACTTAGTTCTATCCCTGAAAACACTAAACCTTTTTGTGACTCTGTTTTCAGAGATAATATTTATGAATTAAAATTTTGAAAGTAAAATTAAACAGGCTTCAAAATAACTGAGCTGAGTCTGTGAACATTTTCTCATAGAGTTCCAATATTTGATGGGGCCTGGCCCAAAGAAAGCATGTAAAAATGGTAATAGTGCTGCTACTGCTGACATGGAAAAGAGCTTAATGATTTGCATCTTTTCTGAAGCTAATTAAGATACCTGCTTGAAAAAAATACTTCTTAAGCTTTGTCTACTTTGTCCTATCTTCAGGATTTGAACTTACACATATAAGCATGTCCATCTGACCTCAAACCTATGAAACAAAGATAATTATTTATTATCAATAACAGACACAATGAGTCTGGTGTAGGATTGGCTAGGTATAGATGGGCCCTCATTATGTGTATTACCTGCTGTAAAATTTATTCTTAAAAGCAGAGTCTCAACCAAGGCAATTGAAGGTGAGTCGTCCTTCTGACAAACACTACCTGAGAAATGGATCAAGCCATAGAATTTATTTCCCTGACAAATTATAAAACAAACTTACTCTCTGGCCATAAAACATGCTCCTCTTAGGATTTTGACTCATGAAAATGTAATAAAACCACTCTAACTTGTGACCTTAAAGTGAATTCTAATTTGGTCTTGACACCAATAGTTTACTGCATTCTTAGGTCACCTACTCACACTGCTTTATAGCCTTTTAAATGGCATTTGGAGCATTTACCTATGTGATAAGGACATGGAAAATGCTAGGAAAAAAAATGGAAGAAAACTAATTTTCAGATCTTCTCTAGAGTTGCCTTGTCGAGTTGTTCTAGAATGCATTTCAGCCTTCAGTAATATTTTAATGACTTTGAGAGCAGTACTTAAAAAATAAAAATTTATAGGTGATATCCAGTAGAATGGGATGTAGAGAAGCTTTAAAACAGCACTGACCTCCAAAAAAGTTTGGAAAAGCAGATAGAAAAAAGGACCATACTCATAAGATTAGGTATAACCGCTGTACCATAAAGTAAAAGAATGAACAAAAACACTATTTTATATGTGCAAGTTGGGAAGAGACCAGCTTCTAGTATGTATGCTAAAGTGATTCAAAAGCCAGGATTCATTATAAATTGAGGAGTGAATAAAAACGGCATGAGAGAAAAAATACTTAGGAATCAGTTAATTAATTCAAAAATATGCCCCTAAAAATAATCAGAAAGTAATTCTCTCATGAAATTCATCCCCGGCTAAACTTTTGTTTGGTTAATTGTATATGGTTTAGGGATCTAATTGGTGACCAAAGATTAAAGGGAGAGACTTCATATTGCCCTGGTTTCCTATCTGGTTTTAGATTACCAACAGATAGAACTTGAAATAGAACCCTGCTGCTGGCATTTGTTATAAAAGTGGCTACAAAAGCTTGCTATATTTTAAACATATGTTAGGCCATTGTCTTTCTCAACTGATAGGTGATAGAAGTAAAAGTTATAATGATTTGCTAAATCTTCTGGCACCATGAGAGGATGAGGATGATTGGTGACAGTGATGATGAAATAGCTTTAAACTAACCTCTTTAAGATTCAGAAATAGCTTTAAACTAACCTCTTTAAGATTCAGAAAAGGGGTAGAGAATTTCAGGGGCCCACAAATAAAACAAATTCATTTCTAAACTGTTTTTGGATTTATTAAACATTATAAGTCCCCAAATAATGAAATGGCACTGGTCCCTTAGGCTACATCAAAAATGGATAGAAGAAAAAAAATTGATAGAAGAGGTAACTATCTGAGCCAAAAAGTGATGGTTAGTTACCATTCACAATGAACTTACTCTGTGCTAGGTGCTTTATATCTGTGATGTCTATTTGTTAATAGCACTATAAATTATTCCTTTTTGCAGATGAAAACACCAAATTTAAAATATATGTAATGCAGCAACTAGGTGTGGTGTTTCCAAATTCACATCCTGGCTCTAGCACTTACTAATTATGGGCATCATCACAGCTTCTCTGTGCCTTTATTTCATCACCTCTGAAATGGAAACAACTACCTACTACGAGTTTTGTGAGAATTATTATGAGGTTAAAATGAAGTCATAGTATAGAACACAGTGCTGGAAACACATTAGTATTTGATAAACATTAGTAACCGTCATTAGAGGGATTTAATATTTTGCCTAGAGTCACAGAGCAAATAACTGGCTGAACAGAATTCATCCGTTTCCACTGCTTTACTTTCTTAGAAGGTGGAGAACGTTTCTTGGAAATATGATTAGGCACATTATGAGCCAATATTAACTGGACAAGGCAGATGTTCAATAAATAATTTAGACCTAAGTTGAATTTTACTCTCCTAGCTATATTTTAAGTAGATTTTATCTCCTTTTCCATACACTGGAAAACTTCCCCAATATAATACATGGAGTGTTCACAATAATTATCATAGTATATAAACAAAGTGTTGCGGAAATAGGGAGATGCCAATTCCAATGCAAATGGGTTTATTTCACTTTCATAATGATTCAGAAGCGGTAGTGATGAACATGAGTAATTATTTTTTTCTCTTCCCAGTTGGGTACAAACCTATAAATTCTTATCTTCCTGAAATTCCCAAGTGAGAACTGGTCTCAAGGTCACTGATTTTTTTTTTTTTTTTTTTTTTTAGTTTTTACACTTGTATCCCTTAAACAATAATAATAGTTGTTGCACCTACCAGTTGTTCAAATCTCTGAATCTCAATTTTCTTTGTGTCATTTTGCAATTTCCATTCAATGTCTGCAAGCTCTTTATCTAAAGAGGCCGTGGTGCCCTGCATTAAATCTAACTTGCTGCTTACATCTGCCTCACTATTTATAAACAAATTCAGTGTGATGTAGTGAACCACAGCTATGTTGTTAGAAGTAGTACACTTAAAGAGAAAAACACAGCTTGAAGCAAATGGCAACAGGGTACTTAAACCCAAAATCCTATTGCTAAAAAAAAAAAAAAAAAAAAAAAAAAAAAATCCTATTGCTTATTTCATAGAATTTTTAGTGACACATGAAAGAAAAATGCTGTTGGCTGCAGACATTAAAAGGCAGCTTTGTGATAGATTCTGACCAACAAATTATAGTTATCAAAACAAATAAATCCTGCAGATGTCAATGTGATGTGCTTCCATAATACAAAGCTTGAATTCACAGGAGACAAAAGTTATCACACTGTGGCCTGAAATATAATTCTCAAGTCTCCATTTTTTCACCTTACAGAGCTGGAGAACGTCATAAAAATAAGGCAATGGGTTTATAAGCTTAAAAGAAGGTGTGTTCCTGGAAAACACAATAAACAGAAAGGGTTTGTTTAAAGAATTCAGTGGGATTTCCTATGAGACGTTTCTTAGCATGGTACCAGGCTCAGTGGATGTTACATGTTTCCGACATCTAAATCTGTTGAAAAGTGAAAAATTCAAAAGGGAAATTAACACAATATCTGTTACTGTACTTAAGAGTATTTGCAAATCATAAAATTAAAATAATATATTTCCTTGTAAAAATCAAATCCTCCCAAGAAAGCAACACAAGAAGTATAATAGAATGAACTATTAATTATTTTAATTTAATTATTAATTAATTAATTTTATTATTAATTAATTATTAAATAATTAATTAATTTAATTTAATTATTTTAAACATATTTTAAGGTCATTTTCTCTCTTTCAAAACACATGATCGGGGGCTTCCCTGGTGGCACAGTGGTTGAATCTGCCTGTCAATGCAGGGGACACGGGTTCGAGCCCTGGTCTGGGAAGATCCCACATGCCGCGGAGCAACTAAGCCCGTGTGCCACAACTACTGAGCCTGCGCTCTAGAGCCTGTGCTCCGCAACAAGAGAGGCCGCGATAGTGAGAGGCCCGCACACTGCAATGAAAAGTGGCCTCCGCTTGCCACAACTGGAGAAAGCCCTAACACAGAAACAAAGACCGAACACAGCCATAAATTTTTTAAAAATTAATTAATTAATTAATTAAAATTATTTTTTAAAAAAACAAAAAAAAACACATGATCGGTAACAACTTACATTTTGTGTGAAACTACTTGGTGCAAAGCATCATCTTTTATTATTAAGGAATTAACTATTTCCCATAGGAAAATTTCCAAATAACCAAACTGCACATCTTTCATTAAAACTATCTTCACACATTCCAACCTCAGACCAGCACCTCTTACTTTTTTCAGTTTACTCCATTGAGTATCTCAGTTCCAACACTCCTTGAACTCCATCAAGACCACCAATCCACTGCTGATCCTACCTTATTTTCAAACTCAATCACCCCTTGATGTCCCCACTCTCACTCTTATCCAGCTTAAACTCTACTGTCAACCATTATAATCACCCCCAGGCCCCCAAAATCAACTTCCTTGACTCTGCCCCTTGCTTCTTCCTATTCACTTACCAAAACAAGACAAAAAGATATATACATTCTGAAGCACTCTGAATAGTTTAGAAAGAGAAGGACACACAAGTACATAGTCTTAGGAATGAAAAGAGAACTATACAAATGGAAGGAAATTAGAATCAGAAGTTACATAGTAATGAGAGCTAACACTGACAAGCACTTACTAAGCCCCAGTCACCCTAAGTGATTAACAATTTTAGTACCTTCTGTAATTGTCCTTTTAAAGGTGACAAGGCCAAGGTTTATGGAAGGGAAGTCACCTTCTCCCAAACACACCACTAGAAAGTAGGGAGAGAGCATCTGAACCCAGGCAGTCGATGACGGAGGCTGTGGTCTTGCCTGGTCAGATACAAAGAAATCTGAAAACCAGGATAAAGTGGACAGTGCTCCAGGAAAATAAAATTACCAGAATGCATGCAGATGGATGCAGAAAGCCTGCTTGGCTGCGAAGTCTATAAACAAAGCAATATGGTTTCAGAAGCAACATGGAAATACTATTTCATTTGTTATATAAACCACTGGATAGTTTAAAAAAAGGAACATTTGGACATTGTTTTTATGAACATTGACAATATCCTATGTCAAACCCTGTCTAGGAAAGTACAAGAAATTCACAGACCTGTCTCAACTGTGAATATAGTTATAAAAATCCTGTGTTACAGTTGAACTTAAGTCTATCAAGAATAATGCTTCAATATGCCCGATTGGGATTGACTCTTGAAACATTTGTCAAATGCTTAATACGTGCCAGGCATTGTTCTTTTGACTTTAAATCTTTACTACAAACCCATGAGGTGAAATTGTTATTGGTCCCTTTTACAGAGGAGGAATCAGGGTGCAGGGAGGATCTGAACTCAGGCAGCATGGCTCTAGAGTATGATCCAGGCCATGACTTTGCAGGAAATATACTGACATAGCTTACCCTATTAATTGTTTGAGGGAAAAGAACCTTGTAATTATACTGCCGACTTTGAGTGAATCGACATATTTTAAGAATATGACTTATCTATCAGAAATACAGCATAGTATAACCCTGTAATGATATAAAATGAAGGAACTAGGGCCATATTTACCAAAGAAGTTCACAAACATGACAATGAGGAAAATAGCAACTTTCCAAAGAATAGAGTATGAGTATATATTTATTCAAATTTCAAAAATATGTAAAATAAGCCACAATTCTAGAAATAAATATAAATTATAATAAAACTATAATTCACAAATGTTTAATAAATTGTGCAATTATAATAACATTTTAGGGATTATATAATTATAACAAAAGCACATATCACATATTTATACTGTATTTGATTTATTTATTTCTTAAGGTGGTTGATGGGGTCTCAGGTGTTTGTAATACTATTATCTATACTATTATCTATGTATGATATTTTAATAATCCATAATAAAATAAAATCAAAACATAAAAATTAAACAACTTTTAGAGTATAAAGTTATAAAAAGAACATCACTGCTATACCTTTACCAAAGCAAAGTCATTGATATGAATTTTCAGTACTTTATGCTTTATGACACACAGATATTTGTGCGTATGTGTGCGTGTGTATATATATGCTTGTGTTCTTGTATGTGTGTGTTTACACACATGTTCAAAATACTGTACCTTATAGTACATTTTATGAACTGCATTATTCACTTAATAAATGATCTGCATCTTTTCAAATTAATAAATACAAATTTACATCATCGGTTTTAATTGGTGCAAATTATTTTATTTTTTAAATCAATGACAAACTAGTGGACAATTACTTCATTAATTTTTCTGTTTTATAAAAAGCACTGTAGTGATCTTCCTTGTACATTTTCTAACTTTTATCCGTGGTGCTTGTTTGCTTATGATTTGGTTATCTTTGCTAGCAAATCCCTATTTTAGAGGTTGCCCGTGGGAATCCTGAGAGGTATGTGTTGCTGAAGGAGAATTACCAATTCTGAGTCATTTTAGACAAATTCCTGGGCTTGTGATGTCCAGAATCATAAAGGTGGTATAATGGCACAAAAATGCCAGCAAGGGCAGATATGGGATTGCAGTTTTCAGAAAAGTCTAGCCTAGGAGAGGAAGTCTCCTAAACATTTTTCTTTGATGGCATTTGAATTTTTTTTTTCTTAATCACTTTTTACTGGAAGCTTTGACTTCTGTTTCCCCAGCTGGCCGGAGCCCAGGCACTGTCTGTTGCTCTGCAGGCACAGCTGTGAATATGAATGCATGTCCTGTGTTCATTACACAGATGAACCAAGGTTCCCGGGTCCAATTCACTCCTCTGGAAAGCTTTCTCCTCATGTCATCTTTTTGGTGGCACTTCTTTTCTTTCTTGTAAGCTGAACTATGCACTTAAATGTTTGTTATATTTTACTTAGTACTTACTTCTAAGTATTTTCAGTACATAAAGCAGCCTTATTTTTGGAAAGAGAAAGCCTGTACCCCTTTGATAATCAGAAAGAAAAAGTAAAAAAAAAAAACAAACTTTAATTTGCTCCATTTGTGTTCAAAACAACATCCAAACTCTGGAGCCCCTCTCAGCTATCTCCACTCTTCTTCCTCTGCTCCCAAAACTACTTTGAAAACATGAAGGAACTTCTTCAGTTCTTGTTTGCATTTCTACATGGAATTCTTTTTTCTCTTCACCCACCTGTTGAAAGCCATTCAAAGTCCTCCATAAATGACATATTTTGAAAAAACCTGATCTGGAAGAGCTCTGTATTAGTTCTAGGACTGTCATAATTAATTTTCACAGACTGGGTGGTTTAAAACAACAGAAGTTTACTATGTCACAGTTCCCTAGGCTGGAAGACCAAAATCAAGGTGTCAACAGAGCTGGTTTCATCTGGAGGCTCTGAGGAAGGATCTGTTCCGTGCTTCTCTCCTGGCATATGATGGTTGTTGGCAATACTTGGCATCCCTTCATTGTAGCTGCGTCTTTCCAATCTCTCCCTTCATCTTCACATGGCTTTCTTCTCTCTCCATGTTTCCTCTATGCCTCTATCCAAATCTCCCTCTCCTTTCTCTTATAAACACACCAGTCATTGGATTTAGGGGTGACCCTAATCGACTATGACCACATCTTGATTTGATTGTATCTGCAAACCCCGTTTCCAAATAAAGCAACAAGGGTTGGGACTTGAACATATATTTTGAGGGGACACAATGCAACCCACTACGAGCTCTTTTTTATCATATCACTCTGTTTTGCTACTGGAGCATTTTGTATAAAGGCTTCTTTCTAATCTGTTTATATTCAATCTTCTACAAATATATGGATACATAGGGACAAGTTGGCAAAAAATAAATTCAGTCTTGAGGTCTATTGCACTGTTGAATATTAATTGCTTAAAAGATTTTCTAGAAAGCTTAAATTAGAAAGTCTTACATATTTTTAAGCTAGTTTACTGAGATGAGATGCCTCTTTAAGAAACATACTCAATTTTAAGTCTTCATTCAACACTTCAAATTAAAGGGTTTTTTTCTGAATAAAAATATTCAAACCACTTTTCTGCTTCAAAGATTTCAAAGTCTGGCACCCAATTATAGATGGCTTGATATCTTAGAAAAGAACAGTTCTGTATAACAGAATAACATATGGTACAATTTTAGAGTGACACATGAAGGGTAATATTCTTTATGTAAATCCTGAAAATAAAGCAAAAGTACATTTTCTTAATGTGCAGGAATAAGGAATAACAACAATGCTTCCCCATCTGACCATTTTCCAGCTGACACTCTATGGTAATTGTTCGTAAAGCTTGAAAAACATTTTGTGCAGTCTTGCCCAGAGAGCAGTTAGTTCTAACTTTCTGCAGCTTGATTGACTTCTGGGGAAATCTACTTTGTTGGCTCCAAGAAAGATCACAGAAGTTAGCTTCATTGTGTGAAACGATAGGCAGAAAACCATGCAGAGGCAACCTGGCAGGAAGGGTGGCTCACTGGACGTGAGAATGGAGTGACGGAATGATACAGGGTGCTGACACAGCAGATGGCCAATTAGCTATAGCTCATTTTACTGTTCACAAAGTTCAAAGGCAGGGATCTAAAGCAGGACCAGGGTGAAAGTGAAAAAGCAAGCCACTAGAATTGGAACTTAAACAGAAGACTCCAGGGATATGTAGTAGATTTTATTCTCCAGTCAACAATTTCTAGAGTTTATCAGTCTTTAGTGAGTGTTTAAACCAGGATATATCAGTTTTATACATGTTACACTTAATGGTATATGCTTAATTTAATTGTTAATCAGCTTATACATTTTCCTCTCATAGTGAACTAATTCGTCTTTCTTTCCAATGTCCCAAATCAAAGAACCTCTTTTAGGTGATGGTGCATTAGCCCCATTCATCCTAAATGGCATCAACTAACCTCGGCCACAATTTTGGTGCCTACGTAGGGACTGCTCTGCACTGAACCTACCAGACAACTCGACTTACCTCCAGTACACATCAGCACCTGGACACTGTAAAGTAATAAGTCATAAAATTTTGCTCAAATCAGTTCTGTCTCTGATTTATTATCATACCAACCTTATAAAACCATGCCCAAATTTTACCAAACTAATTTAGCCTTGCTATGAGAGGGTGCAAATGCAGGTTGGGTATTTTTTATTCAATGTGAGTCTGAGAGGAGCATTAAAAATTCAAAGTCTCATTACACTGTCACTGCCACACAGCATTTCACTTTCTCTAAAGAAATAACTTCAAAATCCCAACACATTTCAGATCACATAAGGCCACTAGCTTCTGTTTTTTAATGATTTCTTCCAAATCTCATAGCAGGATAGCTAAGAACCAGATGGTTATAAACTGGCAATTCTATCCCACAGTGACTGAGTCAGCTAGAAATATAACTTGTTACAACCTCATTCAAGTTGTCTTTTGTATTGAACAATCAATAAACAGAAAAGTCTCCCATTATCCCCAAAGTAAATGGACTGCTCATAAAAGTGCTGGGCTGACATCACTTGAAACTGAAGGAGTATGTTTATCCACAGACCATGTAGCTGAGCAGCTGCAGTGAATTTTTTTCTAATGTCACACCCTAATTTGACTTCTTAAATGTAATAAAATTGATTTCCTCCTTCATACGGGATATATACCAGCTGTTATTTTGAGTTATACAAACTATATTTTAAAAACTTAAAGTCATATTTGATTATGAACTGAACAATCATTAGAATTTGTTAGTTGTTTCACTAGCTTACTTTTATCGAATTAACTTTAATACTACAAACTTGAAAAGTTCTATAATCTGCGCAGCATACTTGGAGTATAGGACCTTTATGAGCAGACTTTCCTTCATTCTTAAGCAGAAGTTGAGCCCTTCCAAAATTAAATAATCCACATGGTTCAAAGGATTTCTTAATCAGGAAAGAGGATTTTTTAAAATCAAATAAAAATCACTTTTGGTGAAATTACACGTATTTTATTATAAAATTAATGAATAGTAATGGTACTTTACAGTAGGTTCTATTCACCTAAGTCCAAGAACAGGTTCCTAGTCCAGCATGTCTTAACGATTTAACGCAGATGCTTAACCAGTTCATTTCTAATGTTTAAAGGTTCTAGGCCATGGGTGGGAGCCAACACAGGTTTTGCAATTGCATATATAATAAAAATGCTAATCAAAAAATGCTTAATGTATGCCTATTACCTTTCAATCTAAATTCAAGAATGATTTTTGATTGCATCCTTTTTGGACATATTTGTGGTAGGAAAAGATTATAGGAAACCTGAGAAGCAGAAAAACATAGAAAATCTTCTGGAAAAAAATACTTTCATAAAACAATCAGTAATAAAACTTAAGATAAAAATATATCTTACTAATATAAACAATTACCAGGAAAAGAGGTTATATTAAAAAACAATATTCTCTTAAAAACGAAGATATAGTAATCCTCCAAAGAATGGGAGGGAGGAAGAAATTGAAGGAGTCTCATTTTAGCTCAATTCCAGGCAGAGGAAACACAACATGCAAAGGAATGAAACAGTAAATGGCATGGCATATTTGAGAAACTATATTAAAAAAAAAGATTAGGAACCAAGATGGCAGAGTAGAAGGAAGTGCTCTCACTCCCTCTTGCGAGAACACCAGAATCACAACTAGCTGCTGGACAATCATCGACAGGAAGACACTGGAACTCACCAAAAAAGATACCCCACATCCAAAGACAAAGGAGAAGCCAAAATGAGATGGTAGGAGGGGCTCAGTCACAGTAAAATCAAATCCCATAACTGCTGGGTGGGTGACTCACAGACTGGAGAACACTTATACCACAGAAGTCCACCCACTGGAGTGAAGGTTCTGAGCACCACATCAGGCTTCCCAACCTGGGGGTCCAGCAATGGGAGAAGGGATTCCTAGAGAATCAGACTTTGAAGCCTAGTGGGAATTGATTGAAGGACTTCCACAGGACTGGGGGAAACAGAGACTCCACTCTAGGAGGGCACACACAAAGCAGTGTGCGCATTGGGACCCAGGGGAAGGAGCAGTGACCCCAGGAGAGACTGAACCAGACCTACCTGCTAGTGTTGGAGGGTCTCCTGCAGAGGCGGGGGGTGGATGTGGCTCACCGTGGGGACAAGGACACTGGTAGCAGAAGTTCTGGGAAATACTCCTTGGCATGAGCCCTCCCGGGAGTCTGTCATTAGCCCCACCAAAAAGCCCAGGTAGGCTCCAGTGTTGGGTTGCCTCAGGCCAAACAACCAACAAGGAAGGAACCAGCCTCCCCCATCAACAGTCAAGTGGATTAAAGTTTTACTGAGCTCTGCCCACCAGAGCAACAGTCAGCTCTACCCACCACCAGTCCCTCCCATCAAGCCTCTTAGATAGCCTCAACCATCAGAGGGCAGAGAGCAGAAGCAAGAAGAACTACAATCCTGCAGCCTGTGGAACAAAAACCACATTCACAGAAAGATAGACAAGATGAAAAGGCAGAGGGCTATATACCAGATGAAGGAACAAGAAAAAAACCCAGAAAAACAACTAAGTGAAGTGGAGATACACAACTTTCCAGAAAAAGAATTCAGAATAATGATAGTGAAGATGATCCAGGACCTCGGAAAAACAATGGAGGCAAAGATCGAGAAGATGCAAGAAATTTTGAAAAAAGACCTAGAAGAATTATAGAACAAACAAACAGAGATGAACAATACAATAACTGAAATGAAAACTACACTAGAAGGAATCAATAGCAGAATAACTGAGGCAGAAGAACGGATAAGTGAGCTGGAAGACAGAATGGTGGAATTCACTGCTGAGGAACAGGATAAAGAAAAAAGAATGAAAAGAAAGGAAGACAGCCTAAGAGACCTCTGGGACAACATTAAATGCAACAACATTCGCATTATAGGGGTCCCAGAAGGAGAAGAGAGAGAGAAAGGGCCAGAAAAAAATATTTGAAAAGACTATAGTTGAAAACTTCCCTAACATGGGAAAGGAAATAGCCACCCAAGTCCAGGAAGCACAGAGAGTCCCATACAGGATAAACCCAAGGAGAAACATGCTGAGACACATAGTAATCAAATTGACAAAAATTAAAGACAAAGAAAAATTAATGAAAGCAACAAGGGAAAAATGACAAATAACATACAAGGGAACTCCCATAAGGTTAACAGCTGATTTCTCAGCAGAAACTCTATAAGCCAGAAGGGAGTGGCAGGACATATAAAGTGATGAAAGGGAAAAACCTACAACCAAGATTACTCTACCAAGCAAGGATCTCATTCAGATTCAATGCAGAAATCAAAAGCATTACAGACAAGCAAAAGCTATGAAAATTCAGCACCACCAAACCAGCTCTATAACAAATGCTAAAGGAACTTCTCTAAGTGGGAAACACAAGAGAAGAAAATGGTCATAGGAACATACATATAGATAAGTACCTTAAATGTGAATGGATTAAATGCTCCAATCAAAAGACACAGGCTTGCTGAATGGATGGAAAAACAAGACCCATATATATGCTGTCTACAAGAGACCCACTTCAGACCTATGGACACATACAGAATGAAAGTAAGGGGATGGAAAAAGATATTCCATGCAAATGGAAATCAAAAGAAAGCTGGAGTAGCTATGCTCATTTCAGATAAAATGGACTTTAAAATAAATAATGTTACAAGAGACAAGGAAGGACACTATATAATGATCAAGGGATCAATCCAAGAAGAAGATAAAGCAATTACAAATATATATGCACCCAACATAGGAGCACCTCAATACATAAGGCAACAGCTGACAGCTATAAAAGAGGAAATCGACAGTAACACAATAATAGTGGGGGACTTCAACACCTCACTTACACCAATGGACAGATCATCCAAAATGAAACTAAATAAGGAAACAGAAGCTTTAAATGACACAATAGACCAGATAGATTTAATTGATATTTATAGGACATTCCATCCAAAAACAGCAGATTACACTTTCTTCTCAAGTGCACATGGAATATTCTCCAGGATAGATCACATCTTGGGTCACAAATCAAGCCTCAGTAAATTTAAGAAAATTGAAATCATATCAAGCATCTTTTCTGACCACAACGCTATGAGATTAGAAATGAATTACATAAAAAACACAAACACATGGAGGCTAAACAATACATTACTAAATAACCAAGAGATCGCTGAACAAATCAAAGAGGAAATCAAAAAATACCTAGAGACAAATGACAATGAAAACACGATGATCCAAAACCTATAGGAGGCAGCAAAAGCAGTTCTAAGAGGGAAGTTTATAGATATACAAGCCTACCTCAAGAAACAAGAAAAAGCTCAAGTAAACAATCTAACCTTACACCTAAAGGAACTAGAGCAAGAAGAACAAACAAAACCCAAAGTTAGCAGAAGGAAAGAAATCATAAAGATCAGAGCAGAAAAAAATGAAATAGAAACACAGAAAACAATAGCAAAGATCAAAAAACTAAAAGCTGGTTCTTTGAGAAGATAAACAAAGTTGATAAACCATTAGTAAGACTCATCAAGAAAAACAGGGAGAGGACTCAAATCAATAAAATTAGAAATGAAAAAGGAGAAGTTACAACAGACACAGCAGAAATACAAAGTATCCTAAGAGACTACTACAAGCAACTCTATGCCAATAAAATGGACAACCTGGAAGAAATGGACAAATTCTTAGAAAGGTATAACCTTCCAAGGCTGAACCAGGAAGAAATAGAAAATATGAACAGACCAATCACAAGTAATGAAATGGAAACTGTGATTAAAAATCTTCCAACAAACAAAAGTCCAGGACCAGATGGCTTCACAGGTGAATTCTATCAAACATTTAGAGAAGAGGTAACACCCATCCTTCTAAAACTCTTCCAAAAAATTGCAGAGGAAGGAACACTCCCAAACTCATTTTATGAGGCTACCATCACCCTGACACTAAAACCAGAAAAAGATACTACAAGAAAAGAAAATTACAGACCAATATCACCGGTGAATATAGATGCAAAAATCCTCAACAAAATACTAGCAAACAGAATCCAACAACACATTAAAAGGATCATACACCATGATCAAGTGGGATTTATCTAAGGGATGCAAGGATTCTTCAGTATACGCAAATCAATCAGTGATACACCATATTAACAAACTGAAGAAGAAAAAACATATGATCATCTCAATAGATGCAGAAAAAGCTTTTGACAAAATTCAACACCCATTTATGATAAAACCTCTCCAGAAAGTGGGCATAGAGGGAACCTACCTCAACATAATAAAGACCATATATGACAAAGCCACAGCAAACATCATTCTCAATGGTGAAAAACTGAAAGCATTTCCTCTAAGATCAGGAACAAGACAAGGATGTCCACTCTCACCACTATTATTCAACATAGTTTTGTAAGTCCTAGCCACGGCAATCAGAGAAGAAAAAGAAGTAAAAGGAATACAAATTGGAAAAGAAGAAGTAAAACTGTCACTGTTTACAGATGACATACTATACATAGAGAATCCTAAAGATGCCACCAGAAAACTACTAGAGCTAATCAATGAATTTGGTAAACTTGCAGGATACAAAATTAATGCACAGAAATCTTTTGCATTCCTATACACTAATGGTGAAAAATCTGAAAGAGAAATTAAGGAAATACTCCCATTTATCATTGCAACAAAAAGAATAAAATACCTTGGCATAAACCTACCTAGGGGGACAAAAGACCTGTATGCAGAAAACTATAAGACACTGATGAAAGAAATTAAAGATGATACCAACAGATGGAGAGATATACCATGTTCTTGGATTGAAGGAATCAATATTGTGAAAATGACTATACTACCCAACGCAATCTACAGATTCAATGCAATCCCTATCAAATTACCAATGGCATTTTTTACAGAACTAGAACAAATCATCTCACATTTTGTATGGAGACACAAAGACCCCGAATAGCCAAAGCAGTCTTGAGGAAAAAAAACAGAGCTGGAGGAATCAGACTCCCTAACTTCAGACTATATTACAAAGCTATAGTAATCAAGACAATATGGTACTGGCACAAAAACAGAAACATAGATCAATGGAACAAGATAGAAAGCCCAGAGATAAACCCACACACCTATGGTCAACTAATCTACGACAAAGGAGGCAAGGAGGTACAATGGAGAAAAGACAGTCTTTTCAAGAAGTGGTGCTGGGAAAACTGGACAGCTACATGTAAAAGAATGAAATTAGATACTCCCTAACACCATACACAAAAATGAACTCAACATGGATTCGAGATCTAAATGTAAGACCGGACACTATAAAACTCTTAAGAGGAAAACATAGGAAGAACACTCTTTGACATAAATCACAGCAAGATCTTTTTGGATCCACCTCCTAGAGTAATGGAAATAAAAACAAAAATAAACAAATGGGACCTAATGAAAATTCAAAGCTTTTGCACAGCAAAGGAAACCATAAACAAGACGAAAAGACAACCCTCAGAATGGGAGAAAATATTTGCAAACGAATCAACGGACAAAGGATTAATCTCCAAAATATATAAACAGCTCATGCAGCTCAATATTAAAAAAACAAACAACCCAATCCAAAAATGGGCAGAACACCTAAACAGACATTTCTCCAAAGAAGACATACAGATGGCCAAGAAGCACATGAAAAGCTGCTCAACATCCCTAATTATTAGAGAAATGCAAATCGAAACTACAGTGAGGTATCACCTCACACCAGTTAGAATGGGCATCATCAGAAAATCTACAAACAACAAATGCTGGAGAGAGTGTGGAGAAAAGGGAACCCTCTTGCACTGTTGGTGGGAATGTAAATTGATACAGCCACTATGGAGAACAGTATGGAGGTTCCTTAAAAAATTAAAAATAGGGCTTCCCTGGTGGCGCAGTGGTTGAGAGTCTGCCTGCCGATGCAGGGGACACAGGTTCGAGCCCTGGTCTGGGAGGATCCCACATGCCGCAGAGCAACTGGGCCCGTGAGCCACAATTACCGAGCCTGCGCGTCTGGAGCCTGTGCTCCGCAACGGGAGAGGCCGTGATGGTGAGAGGCCCGCGCACCGCGATGAAGAGTGGCCCCCGCTTGCCACAACTAGAGAAAGCCCTCGCAGAGAAATGAAGACCCAACATAGCCATAAAATAAAATAAATTAATAAAAAAAAAAAATTAAAAATAGAATTACCATATGATCCAGCAATCCCACTACTGGGCATATGCCCAGAGAAAACCATAATTCAAAAAGACACATGCACCCCAATATTCACTGCGGCACTATTTACAATAGCCAGGTCATGGAAGCAACCTAAATGCCAATCGACAGACGAATGGATAAAGAAGTTGTGGCTCATATATACAATGGAATGTTACTCAGCCATAAAAGGGAACGAAATTGGGTCATTTGTTGAGATGTGGATGGATCTAGAGACTGTCATACAAAGTGAAGTCAGTCAGAAAGAGAAAAACAAATATCGTATATTAACACATGTATGTGGAACCTAGAAAAATGGTACAGATGAACCGGTTTGCAGGGCAGAAGTTGAGACACAGATGTAGAGAACAAATGTATGGACACCAAGGGGGGAAAACCGTGGTGGGGTGGGGATGGTGGTGTGCTGAACTGGGCGATTGGGACTGACAGGTATACACTGATGTGTATAAAATTTATGACTAATAAGAACCTGCAGTATAAATGAACAAACAAACAAAGAAAACAACTAATACTAAACTTTCTTTGGGTATTTGTATGGAAATATGTTAATATAAATGTTTTAGACATTACATGAAATTTCTAAGAAAAAAACAAAACGAAGATATAGGATTTGGGAAATACAATGTGAATAAACTGAAACACGATTAACGGATATCCAGGTATTTCAGGTACAAAGTAACACTTATGCAAAACTTTTAAAAAATTTAAGAAGTTTATGTATATATTGGCATTTGGGTTTTGCCCAAATAGTTTTCATTTTTACTGTGGGGCGATTTATTCATGAATATTCCATTACAAATTTCAAATGGGAAAAACTATAAAAATAACTTCATTATATTACAGAATAAATTCAATGCTTCAAATAATTATTTAGGAAATTAACCAGGTTGTTCCGACTTTAAATATTACTTGCCCTGAATTATTTGGAGATAACTTTTCAGATTTCATATACTGACAAAGACAGACATAGCTGAGCTCTTCCTTTCCTTTTCTCTTTTCCTTAATGAAGGTAACAGAATTTATTACCCAACCTCTGGGTTTCCAACATCGAAGCCATCTGTTCCTTTATTCACTAGGCATTGAACATACTCCAAAAAAAAAAAAAGAATGAACAAGGGCTCTCTTTTCAAGGAATGGCAGAACGCAGAAATGTTCATTTGTATTCAAGAATGTTTTATTCATAGTTGTTACAGCAGACCTGGTGGGCCATGGTGATTTGCACACACACACACAGCACACTGATCACCACCCCTCACTCCCCATCACAACACAGAGCAATCTGTTATTTGGCAATTTAAATATTTTTTCCTATGGGGCAGTCAAATTAGTCTCCCAAACTTGTTTTGAAAAACAATGATCTCTTTGAAAAAGGAAGATGATAAACATATCATTATAACAAAACTTAAGTATAAACTTTACTCATTCATTAATTCATCAAATTTTTATTAGCACTGTGGTGTTGGTAATTCCAGGAGGAGAAAGACACCAGGGTTATGTCTTCATTGAGCTTAAAATCCTACAGAGCAGAGAGGTTTTGAACAAGGTACATGAAGTCCAAGTTCCAGTGCTATGGGGGAATACAGCAGAGGTACTAAGATGAGGGGCAGGAAGCATGAGATCCTACACCGAGGATGGAAGGAAATGTAGAGATGGTTGGTTGAAGTGTGCGGGGGGCATACTAGGCTGGGGGATCTCATACAAGGTCTACACGTTTGGAAGGAGCAAGACACACACGTATGTACGCGTGCACATGTGTCTTTGTACTCATGAATCATACACAAGGTACATAGGTACACATTTAGGATTATTTTTATTGTTTGTTGTTATTGCTATCAGTTTCTTTTTAGCGTGTTAGACTATACCACTTTTTATTTCTGCAATTGTTTCTCTAATCTGTCTTTTAACTTAAAAATACATTATAGTTGATCTTACAGATAACTGATATAGAGCTAGTATTTTATTGCAAGTTTTACTGAGATAATTGCAGATTCACTTGTAATAATAAGAAATACTACAGAGAGATCCTGTGTATATTTTGACCACTTTCTTCTCTCTGACCCCAATGTTAATATTTTGCAAAATTATAGTACAACATCACAACCAGGATACTGACATTGGAAGTCCACTGATTTTATTCAGATTTCCTCAGTTTTACTTGTACTTATTTGTGTGTGTGTGTGTGTGTGTTGAATTCTAAACAATTTATCACCTTATGGATTTGTGTGTGCACCATCACAATCAAGGTAACTGCCCAGGTCCAATACAAGTTCGTGTTACCCTTTTATGACCATACACTCCCCGCCTCCACACCCCCAAACCCCTACCCTAACCTCTGACAACTAAACTGTCCTCCATTTGTAAAATGTGTCATTTCACAGATGTTCTATAAATGAAATCACAAAGTATATAATCTTTTGGGATTGGCTTTTTTTCACTGGGCCTAATTCACTTGAGATTCACCCAGGCTGCTGCATGTATCAAACATTTGTTCCTTTTCACTGCTGAGGAGTAGTTCACGGTATGAGTATACCACAGTTTGTCGAAGGACCTCTGGGCTCTTTCCAGTTTTTGACTATTATGAATAAAGCTATTATGAACATTTTTGTACAGGTGTATATGTGTGTGTGAACATAAGTTTTCTTTTGTTTTCCCCTGAGATAAATATCCAAGAGTGCAATTGCTGGATTGTGTAATAATTACATATTTAATTTTATAAAAAGCTGCCATCCACTTTCCACAGTGGCTGGACCACTTTACATTCCCACCAGCAACGTATGAGTGATCCAGTTTCCCTGCAACCTCTCAAGCATTAAGTGGTATCACTATTATTTTTTTTTAATTTCAGCCATTCAGATAGGTGCACAGTGATATCTCATTATGGTTTAATTTGCATTTCCCTGATGATTAACTTTTTAAAAACTTGGATACATTCATGGGAACGTTCACATATGCATAATTTCATATAAATGGGATATTTTATATATACTGGGTATTTTCTTCTGTTCATTTTATTTTATTACTTTTCCTTTTTTTTTTTTTTTTTTTTTTAAGCTGTTCCTTTTTTTTTTTTTTTTTTTTTTTTTTTTATACTGCAGGTTCTTATTAGGCATCAGTTTTATACACATCAGTGTATACATGTCAATCCCAATCGCCCAATTCAGCACACCACCATCCCCACCCCACCGCAGTTTTCCCCCCTTGGTGTCCATATGTCCATTCTCTACATCTGTGTCTCAACTTCTGCCCTGCAAACTGGCTCATCTGTACCATTTTTCTAGGTTCCGCATACATGCATTAATATACGATATTTGTTTTTCTCTTTCTGACTTACTTCACTCTGTATGACAGTCTCTAGATCCATCCACGTCTCAACAAATGACTCAATTTCGTTCCTTTTTATGGCTGAGTAATATTCCATTGTATATATGTACCGCAACTTCTTTACCCATTCATCGATGGGCAGTTAGGTTGCTTCCATGACCTGGCTATTGTAAATAGTGCTGCAATGAACATTGGGGTGCATGTGTCTTTTTGAATTACGGTTTTCTCTGGGTATATGCCCAGTAGTGGGATTGCTGGGTCATATGGTAATTCTATTTTTAGTTTTTTAAGGAACCTCCATACTGTTCTCCATAGTGGCTGTATCAATTTACATTCCCACCAACAGTGCAAGAGGGTTCCCTTTTCTCCACACTCTCTCCAGCATTTGTTGTTTGTAGATTTTCTGATGATGCCCATTCTAACAGGAGTGAGGTGATACCTCATTGTAGTTTTGATTTGCATTTCTCTAATAATTAGTGATGTTGAGCATCTTTTCATGTGCTTCGTGGCCATCTGTATGTCTTCTTTGGAGAAATGTCTATTTAGGTCTTCTGCCCATTTTTGGATTGGGGTGTTTGTTTCTTTGATATTGAGCTGAATGAGCTGTTTATATATTTTGGAGATTAATCCTTTGTCCGTTGATTCATTTGCAAATATTTTCTCCCATTCTGAGGGTTGTCTTTTCGTCTTGTTTATGGTTTCCTTTGCTGTGCAGAAGCTTTGAAGTTTCATTAGGTCCCACTTGTTTATTTTTGTTTTTATTTCCATTACTCTAGGAGGTGGATCAAAAAAGATCTTGCTGTGATTTATGTCAAAGAGTGTTCTTCCTATGTTTTCCTCTAAGAGTTTTATAGTGTCCAGTCTTATATTTAGGTCTCTAATCCATTTTGAGTTTATTTTTGTGTATGGTGTTAGGGAGTATTCTAATTTCATTCTTTTACATGTAGCTGTCCAGTTTTCCCAGCACCACTTATTGAAGAGACTGTCTTTTCTCCATTGTATATCTTTGCCTCCTTTGTCATAGATTAGTTGACCATAGGTGCGTGGGTTAATCTCTGGGCTTTCTATCTTGTTCCATTGATCTATGTTTCTGTTTTTGTGCCAGTACCATATTGTCTTGATTACTGTAGCTTTGTAGTATAGTCTGAAGTCAGGGAGTCTGATTCCTCCAGCTCCATTTTTTTGCCTCAAGACTGCTTTGCCTATTCGGGGTCTTTTGTGTCTCCATACAAATTTTAAGATGATTTGTTCTAGCTCCGTAAAAAATGCCATTGGTAATTTGATAGGGATTGCATTGAATCTGTAGATTGCTTTGGGTAGTATACTCATTTTCACAATGTTGATTCTTCCAATCCAAGAACATGGTATATCTCTCCATCTGTTGGTATCATCTTTAATTTCTTTCATCAGTGTCTTATAGTTTTCTGCATACAGGTCTTTTGTCTCCCTAGGTAGGTTTATTCCTAGGTATTTTATTCTTTTTGTTGCAATGGTAAATGGGAGTGTTTCCATAATTTCTCTTTCAGATTTTTCATCATTAGTGTATAGGAATGCAAGAGATTTCTGTGCATTAATTTTGTATCCTGCAACTTTACCATATTCATTAATTAGCTCTAGCAGTTTTCTGGTGGCAGTTTTAGGATTCTCTATGTATAGTATCATGTCATCCGCAAACAGTGACAGTTTTACTTCTTCTTTTCCAATTTGTATTCCTTTTATTTCTTTTTCTTCTCTGATTGCCGTGGCTAGGACTTCCAAAACTATGTTGAATAATAGTGGTGAGAGTGGACATCCTTGTCTCGTTCCTGATCTTAGAGGAAATGCTTTCAGTTTTTCACCATTGAGAATGATGTTTGCTGTGGGTTTGTCATATATGGCCTTTATTATGTTGAGGAAGGTTCCCTCTATGCCCACTTTCTGGAGAGTTTTTATCAGAAATGGGTGTTGAATTTTGTCAAAAGCTTTTTCTGCATCTATTGAGATGATCATATGGTTTTTATTCTTCAATTTGTTAACATGGTGTATCACATTGATTGATTTGCGTATATTGAAGAATCCTTGCATCCCTGGGATAAATCCCACTTGATCGTGGTGTATGATCCTTTTAATGTGTTGTTGGATTCTGTTTGCTAGTATTTTGTTGAGGATTTTTGCATCTATATTCATCAGTGATATTGGTCTGTAATTTTCTTTTTTTGTAGTGTCTTTGTCTGGTTTTGGTATCAGGGTGATGGTGGCCTCATAGAATGAGTTTGGGAGTGTTCCTTCCTCTGCAATTTTTTGGAAGAGTTTGAGAAGGATGGGTGTTAGCTCTTCTCTAAATGTTTGATAGAATTCACCTGTGAAGCCATCTGGTCCTGGACTTTTGTTTGTTGGAAGATTTTTAATCACAGTTTCAATTTCATTACTTGTGATTGGTCTGTTCATATTTTCTATTTCTTCCTGGTTCAGTCTTGGAAGGTTATACCTTTCTAAGAATTTGTCCATTTCTTCCAGGTTGTCCATTTTATTGGCATAAAGTTGCTTGTAGTAGTCTCTTAGGATGCTTTGTATTTCTGCAGTGTCTGTTGTAACTTCTCCTTTTTCATTTCTGATTTTATTGATTTGAGTCCTCTCCCTCTTTTTCTTGATGAGTCTGGCTAATGGTTTATCAATTTTGTTTATCTTCTCAAAGAACCAACTTTTAGTTTTATTGATCTTTGCTATTGTTTTCTTTGTTTCTATTTCATTTATTTCTGCTCTGATCTTTATGATTTCTTTCCTTCTGCTAACTTTGGGTTTTGTTTGTTCTTCTTTCTCTAGTTTCTTTAAGTGTAAGGTTAGCTTGTTTACTTGAGCTTTTTCTTGTTTCTTTAGGTAGGCTTGTATAGCTATAAACTTCCCTCTTAGAACTGCTTTTGCTGCATCCCATAGGTTTTGGGTCGTCGTGTTTTCATTGTCATTTGTCTCTAGGTATTTTTTGATTTCCTCTTTGATTTCTTCAGTGATCTCTTGGTTATTTAGTAACGTATTGTTTAGCCTCCATGTGTTTGTCCTTTTTACGTTTTTTTCCCTGTAATTCATTTCTAATCTCATAGCGTTGTGGTCAGAAAAGATGCTTGATATGATTTCAATTTTCTTAAATTTACTGAGGCTTGATTTGTGACCCAAGATGTGATCTATCTTGGAGAATGTTCCGTGCGCACTTGAGAAGAACGTGTAATCTGCTGTTTTTGGATGGAATGTCCGATATATATCAATTAAATCTATCTGGTCTATTGTGTCATTTAAAGCTTCTGTTTCCTTATTTATTTTCATTTTGGATGATCTGTCCATTGGTGTAAGTGAGGTGTTAAAGTCCCCCACTATGATTGTGTTACTGTCGATTTCCTCTTTTATAGCTGTTAGCAGTTGCCTTATGTATTGAGGTGCTCCTATGTTGGGTGCATATATATTTATAATTGTTATATCTTCTTCTTGGATTGATCCCTGGATCATTATGTAGTGTCCTTCCTTGTCTCTTGTAACATTCTTTAATTTAAAGTCTATTTTATCTGATATGAGTATAGCTACTCCAGCTTTCTTTTGATTTCCATTTGCATGGAATATCTTTTTCCATCCCATCACTTTCAGTCTGTATGTGTCCCTAGGTCTAAAGTGGGTCTCTTGTAGACAGCATATATATGGGTCTTGTTTTTGTATCCATTCAGCCAGTCTATGTCTTTTGGTTGGGGCATTTAATCCATTCACGTTTAAGGTAATTATCGATATGTATGTTCCTATGACCATTTTCTTAATTGTTTTGTGTTTGTTTTTGTAGGTCCTTTTCTTCTCTTGTGTTTCCCACTTAGAGAAGTTCCTTTAGCATTTGTTGTAGAGCTGGTTTGGTGGTGCTGAATTCTCTTAGCTTTTGCTTGTCTGTAAAGCTTTTGATTTCTCCATCAAATCTAAATGAGATCCTTGCCGGGTAGAGTAATCTTGGTTGTAGGTTCTTCCCTTTCATCACTTTAAGTATATCATGCCACTCCCTTCTGGCTTGCAGAGTTTCTGCTGAGAAATCAGCTGTTAACCTTATGGGAGTTCCCTTGTATGTTATTTGTCGTTTTTCCCTTGCTGCTTTCAATAATTTTTCTTTGTCTTTAATTTTTGCCACTTTGATTACTATGTGTCTCGGCGTGTTTCTCCTTGGGTTTATCCTGTATGGGACTCTCTGCGCTTCCTGGACTTGGGTGGCTATTTCCTTTCCCATGTTAGGGAAGTTTTCGACTATAATCTCTTCAAATATTTTCTCTGGTCCTTTCTCTCTCTCTTCTCCTTCTGGGACCCCTATAATGCGAATGTTGTTGCGTTTAATGTTATCCCAGAGGTCTCTTAGGCTGTCTTCATTTCTTTTCATTCTTTTTTCTTTAGTCTGTTCCGCAGCAGTGAATTCCATCATTCTGTCTTCCAGGTCACTTATCCGTTCTTCTGCCTCAGTTATTCTGCTATTGATTCCTTCTAGTGTAGTTTTCATTTCAGTTATTGTATTGGTCATCTCTGTTTGTTTGTTCTTTAATTCTTCTAGGTCTTTGTTAATCATTTCTTGCATCTTCTCAATCTTTGCCTCCATTCTTATTCCAAGGTCCTGGATCATCTTCACTATCATTATTCTGAATTCTTTTTCTGGAAGGTTGCCTATCTCCACTTCATTTAGTTGTTTTTCTGGGGTTTTTTCTTGTTCCTTCATCTGGTACATAGCCCTCTGCCTTTTCATCTTCTCTATCTTTCTGTAACTGTGGTTTTTGGTCCACAGGCTGCAGGATTATAGTTTTTCTTGCTTCTGTTGTCTGCCCTCTGGTGGTTGAGGCTATCTAAGAGGCTTGATGGGAGGCTCTGGTGGTGGGTAGAGCTGACTGTTGCTGTGGCGGTCAGAGCTCAGTAAAACCTTAATCCACTTGACTGTTGATGGGTGGGGCTGGGTTCCCTCCCTGTTGCTGTGGCGGTCAGAGCTCAGTAAAACCTTAATCCACTTGACTGTTGATGGGTGGGGCTGGGTTCCCTCCCTGTTGGCTGTTTTGCCTGAGGCAACCCAACACTGGAGCCTACCCGTGCTCTTTGGTGGGGTTAATGGCAGACTCTGGGAGGGCTCACGCCAAGGAGAACTTCCCAGAACCTCTGCTGCCAGTGTCCTTATCCCCACGGTGAAACAGAGCCACCACTCGCCTCTGCAGGAGACCCCCCAACACCAGCAGGTAGGTCTGGTTCAGTCTCCCCCAGGCTCACTGCTCCTTCCCCTGGGTCCTGATGCACACATTACTTTGTGTGTGCCCTCCAAGAGTGGGGTCTCTGTTTCCCCCAGACCCGTCAAAGTCCTGCAATCCAATTCCCACTAGGCTTCAAAGTCTGATTCTCTAGGAATTCCTCCTCCCGTTGCCTGACCCCCAGGTTGGGAAGCCTGACGTGGGGCTCAAAACCTTTACTCCAGTGGGTGGACTTCTGTGGTATAAGTGTTCGCCAGTCTGTGAGTCACCCACCCAGCAGTTACGGGGTTTGATTTTACTCTGCTTGCGCCCCTCCTACCGTCTCACTGTGGCTTCTCCTCTGTCCTTGGACGTGGGGTATCCTCCTTGGTGAAGTCCAGGGTCTTCCTGTCAATGATGGTCCAGCAGTCAGTTGTGATTCTGGTGCTCTCGCAAGAGGGAGTGCACTTTTCCTTTTTGCTTGCCTTTTTTTTACCCATCTTCCTTTCTATCTACCTTGTTATCATCTCCTCCTCGCCCCAGGTAATGCTTGTTAAAACACACACTCTTTCAATTTTTCTTTTACAAAATGGGATTATTCACTACATACTTCTCTGCTGGTTGTTTTGCCTGAAGAACTACACTTCTTAGAAATGTCTTCAAGTTAATTGGGTTAATTAGAATTCTTCCTAGTGATTGCATAATATTTCATGATAAGGATATACCATAATTTATTCAATGATTCTCCTAATAGGCATTCACTTGTTTCCAATTTTGTTGTCATTACACATAATGTATAATACACAGGATATATTCCCAAAGGGGTTCACTGAGTCAAGGGTATGCATGTTTATAATGGCAGCTGTCAGTTTTCTTGAAAAAAATAATTGAAACAATTTACATTCTCACTAGCCATTATGAGAGTACATTTTGATCTTCATTTTCATTAGAAGTAAATGTGAGAGCTCCTTTTAATTGTGGCTTTAATCTTGTTATTTTAGTTTTCACGTCTGACTGCTTTTAAGTTTGAGTCTGTTTTCCATGTAATTTTGTCATTTTATTAAAAGATATAGACTACTCCATCTTAATATCTATCTGAAAAACATAATTTGCAAGAAAAAATACTCAAATTCCTTGTTTTTAAGTACTTCCTTTTTTCCCATTGGCATGCCACGAAGTTAAGACAATTTTTAAAAATTGTGCCATGGCTTCTTAAGCACTTTTACTACCATCTAAAAGCAGACTGTTACATCTACACATAAAAAAATGGTTTAAAAAATAAATAATACTTTCAAATTAATCATAATTTAAACTAGTTGAAAACTCTGCAAGAAATGCAAAAAAAGGCGTTCTTCATTTTTACACTTAGATCTTGCCTCAGTCTCACTGTCAGGAGATTCTTCCATTGAAATTTAAGGCCATTTTCTTTTAAAGAAGAGCCTTTCATTTCTCAAAAATCTTACATGAACCATGAAACTACCACCACTGCCAAAAAGGAAAACAAAAGCTTCCAATTTCAGACCTGTGGGTTACAACTGTGAGTCTAAATTTCAGAATTATGGTGAAACATAATTCAATATCATTCTTATCAGAAATAAGAGGCTCTGGTATTGCCTATGTACCCACAACACAAATCAGTACAAATAAAAATCGTAAAACAACAGTGAAAATTGAAACATACAAACAATAAAGAAAATGCTCTTTTACCTGTTTTGGAAAACCAATTCTCTGGTTGTTGTTAGTTTTTTTTTTTTCTTTTTTTTTTTTAACATCTTTATTGGAGTATAATTGCTTTAAAATGTTGTGTTAGTTTCTGCTGTATAACAAAGTGAATCAGCTATATGTATACAAATATCTTCATATCCCCTCCCTCTTGCATCTGTCTCCCACCCTCCCTATTCCACCCCACTAGGTGGTCACAAAGCACCGAGCTGATCTCCCTGTGCTATGTGGGTGCTTCCCACCATCTATTTTACATTTGGTAGTGTATATATGTCAATGTCACTCTCTGACTTCGTCTCAGCTTACACTTCCCCCTCCCCATGTCCTCAAGTTCATTCACTACGTCTGCATTTTTATTCCTGTCCTGACCCTAGGTTCTTCAGAACCATTATTTTTTTTTTAGATTCCATATGTATGTGTTAGCATACGGTATTTGTTTTTCTCTTTCTGACTTACTTCACTCTGTATGACAGACTATAGGTCCATCCACCTCACGACAAATAACTCAATTTCATTTATTTTTATGGCTGAGTAATATTCCATTGTATACATGTGCCACATCTTCTTTTTCCATTCATCTGTCGATGGACACTTAGGTTGCTTCCATGTCCTGGCTATTGTAAATAGTGCTGTAAAGAACATTGTGATACATGACTCCTTTTGAATTATGGTGTTCTCAGGGTATATGCCCAGTAGTAGGATTGCTGGGTTGTATGGTAGTTCTACTTTTAGTTTTTAAGGAACCTTCTTATTGTTCTCCATAGTGGTTGCATCAATTTACTTTCCCATCAACAGTGCAAGAGGGTTCCTTTTTCTCCACACCCTCTCCAGTACTTATTGTTTGTAGATTTTTTGATGATGGCCATTCTGACTGGTGTGAGGTGAACCTCATTATAGTTTTGATTTGCATTTCTCTAATGATTAGTGATGTTGAGCATCCTTTCAAGTGTTAGTTGGCAATCTGTGTATCTTCTTAGGAGAAATGTCTATTTAGATCTTCTGCCCATTTTTGGATTGGGTTGTTTGTTTTTCTGATATTGAGCTGCATGAGCTGCTTGTATATGTTGGAGATTAATCCTTGTCAGTGGCTTCATTTACAAATATTTTCCCCCACACTGGGGGCTGTCTTTTCATCTTGTTTATGGTTTACTTTGCTGTGCAAAAGCTTTTAAGTTTCATTAGGTCCCATTTGTTTATTTTTGTTTTTATTTCCATTTCTCTAGGAGGTGGATCAAAAAGAATCTTGCTGTGATTTATGTAATAGACGGTTCTTCCTATGTTTTCCTCTAAGAGTTTTATAGTGTCTGGCCTTAAATTAAGGTCTTTCATCCATTTTGAGTTTATTTTTTGGTACAGTGTTAGGAAGTGTTTTAATTTCATTATTTTACATGTAGCTGTCCAGTTTTCCCAGCACCACTTATTGAAGAGGCTGTCTTTTCTCCATTGTATATGCTTGCCTCCCTTATCAAAAATAAGGTGACCATATGTACGTGTATTTACCTCTGGGCTTTCTATCCTGTTCCATTGATCTATATTTCTGTTTTTGTGCCAGTATCATACTATCTTGATTACTGTAGCTTTGTAGTATAGTCTGAAGTTTTGGAGTCTGATTCCTCCAGCTCCGTTTTTCTTTCTCAAGATTGCTTTGGCTATTTGGGGTCTTTTCTGTTTCCATACGAATTGTGTCATTTTTAGTTCTCATTCTGTGAAAAATGCCATTGGTAATTTGATAGGGATTGCGTTGAATGTGTAGATTGCTTTGGGTAGTATAGTCATTTTCACAATGTTGATTCTTCGAATCTAAGAACATGGTATATCTCTCCATCTGTTTGCATCATCTTTAATTTCTTTCATCAATGTCTTATACTTTTCTGCTTACAGGTCTTTTGTCTCCTTTTATTCTTTTTGTTGCAATGGTGAATGGGAGTGTTTCCTTAATTTGTCTTTCAGATTTTTCATCATTAGTGTATAGGAATGCAAGAGATTTCTGTGCATTAATTTTGTATCCTGCTACTTTACCAACTTCCTTGATTAGCTCTAGGAGTTTTCTAGTGGCATCTTTAGGATTCTCTATGTATAGTATGTCATGTCATCTGCAAACAGTGATAGTTTTACTTCTTTACCAATTTGGATTCCTTTTATTTCTTTTTCTTCTTTGATTGCTTTGGCTAAAACTTCCAAAACTATGTTGAATAATAGCAGTGAGAGTGGGAAACCTTGTCTTGTTCCTGATATTAGTCGAAATGGTTTCAGTTTTTCACCACTGAGAACTATGTTGGCTGTGGGTTTGTCATATATGGCCCTTATTTTGTTGAGATAAGTTCCCTCTGTGCCTACTTTCCGGAGGGTTTTTATTATAAATCAGTGTTGAATTTTGTCAAAAGATTTGTCTGCATCTATTGAGATTATCAGATGTTTTTTATCCTTCAATTTGTTAATATGGTGTATCACATTGATTGATTTGTGTGTATTGAAGAATCCTGGCATTCCTGGGATAAACCCCACTTGATCATGGTGTAGGATACTTTTATTGTGCTGTTGGATTCTGTTTGCTAATATTTTGTTCAGGATTTTTGCATCTATGTTCATCAGTGATATCGGCCTGTAGTTTTTTTTGTGTGTGTGTGACATATTTGTCTGGTTTCGATATCAGGGTGATAGTGGCCTCACAGAATGAGTTTGGGAGTGTTCCTTCCTCTACTATATTTTGGAAGACTTTGATAGGGTAGGTGTGAGCTCTTCTCTAAATGTTTGATAGAATTCTCCTGGGAAGCCATCTGTTCCTGGGCTTTTGGTTGTTGGAAGATTTTTAATCACAGTTTCAATTTCATGCTTGTGATTGGTCTTTTTATATTTTCTATTTCTTCCTGGTTCAGTCTCAGAAGGTTGTGCTTTTCTAAGAATTTGTCCATTTCTTCCAGGTTGTCCATTTTATTGGCACAGTGTTGCTTGTAGTAATCTCTCATGATCCTTTGTATTTCTGCAGTGTCAGTTGTTACTTCTCCTTTTTCATTTCTAATTCTGTTGATTTGAGTCTTCTCCATTTTCTTCTTGATGAGTCTGGCTAATAGTTTATCAGTTTTGTTTATCTTCTCAAAGAACCAGCTTTTACTTTTACTGATCTTTGCTACTGTTTCCTTCATTTCTTTTTCATTTACTTCTGATCTGATCTTTATGATTTCTTTCCTTCTGTTAACTTTGGGGTTTTTTTGTTCTTCTTTCTCTAATTGCTTTAGGTGTGAGGTTAGGCTGTTTGAGATTTTTCTTGTTTCTCGAGGTAGGATTGTATTGCTATAAATTTCCCTCTTAGAACTGCTTTTGCTGCAGCTCATAGGTTTTGGGGCATCGTGTTTTCACTGTCATTTGTTTCTAGGTATTTTTTGATTTCCTCTTTGATTTCTTCAGTGATCTCTTGGTTATTTAGTAGTGTACTGTTTAGCCTCCATGTGTTTGTAATTTTACAGTTTTTTCCCCTGTAATTGTTATGTAGTCTCATAGTCTTGTGATCGGCAAAGATACTTGATAAAATTTCAGTTTTCTTAAATTTACTAAGGCTTGATTTGTGACCCAAGATATGATCTATCCCAGAGAATGTTCCATAAGCACTTGAGAAGAAAGTGTATTCTGTTGTTTTGGGATGGAATGTCCTATCAATATCAGTTAAGTCCATCTTGCTTAATGCGTCATTTAAAGCTTGTGTTTCCTTATTTATTTTCATTTTGGATGATCTCTCCATTGGTGAAAGTCGGGTGTTAAAGTCCCCTACTATGATTGTGTTACTGTTGATTTCCCCTTTTATGGCTGTTAGCATTTGCCTTATGTATTGAGGTGCTGCTATGTTGCATGCATAAATATTTACAACTATTATATCTTTTTCTTGGATTGATTCCTGGATCATTATGTAGTGTCCTTCTTTGTCTCTTGTAAGAGTCTTTATTTTAAAGTCTGTTTTGTCTGATATGAGAATTGCTACTCCCACTTTCTTTTGATTTCCACTTGCATGGAATATCTTTTTCCATCCCCTCACTTTCAGTCTCTATGTGTCCCTAGGTCAGAAGTGGGTCTCTTGTAGACAGCATATATACATGTCTTGTTTTTGTATCCATTCAGCCAGTCTATGTCTTTTGGTTGGAGCATTTAATCCATTTACATTCAAGGTGATTATTGATATGTATGTTCCTATTACCATTTTCTTAATTGATTTGGGGTCATTTTTGTGGGTCTTTTTCTTCACTTGTGTTTCCTGCCTAGAGAAGTTCCTTTAGCATTTGTTGTAAAGCTGGTTTGGTGGTGCTGAATTCTCGTAGCTTTTTCTTGTCTGTAAATCTTTTGATTTCTCCGTCAAATCTGAATGAGACCCTTGCCGGGTTCAGTAATCTTGGTTGTAGGTTTTTCCCTTTCATCACTTTAAATATGTACTGCCACTCCCTTCTGGCTTGCAGGGTTTCTGCTGAAAGATCACCTGTTAACATTATGGGGATTCCCTTGTATGTTCTTTGTTGCTTTTCCCTTGCTGCTTTTAATATTTTTTCTTTGTATTTAATTTTTGATAGTTTGATTAATCTGTGTCTTGGCATGTTTCTCTTTGGGTTTATCCTGTATGGGCCTCTCTGTGCTTCCTGGACTTGATTAACTATTTCCTTTCCCATGTTAGGGACGTTTTCAATTATAATCTCTTCAAATATTTTCTCAGTCCCTTTCTTTTTCTCTTCTTCTTTTGGGACCCCTATAATTCGAATGTTGGTGTGTTTAATGTTGTCCCAGAGGTCTCTGAGACTGTACTCAGTTCTTTTCACTCTTTTTTCTTTATTCTGCTCTGCAGTAGTTATTTCCACTATTTTATCTTCCAGGTCACTTATTCGTTCTTCTGCCTCAGTTATTCTGGTATTGATTCCTTCTACAGAATTGTAAATTTCATTTATTGTGTTGTTCATCATTGTTTGTTTCCTCTTTATTTCTTCTAGGTCCTTGTTAAACGTTCTTGTATTTTCTCCATTCTATTTCCAAGATTTTGATCATCTTTACTATCATTACTCTGAATTCTTTTTCTGGTAGACTGCCTATTTCCTCTTCATTTGTTTGGTGTGGTGGGTTTTTACTTTGCTCCTTCATCTGCTGCATATTTCTCTGTCTTCCCATTTTGCTTAACTTACTGTGTTTGGGGTCTCCTTTTCTCAGGCTGCAGGTTTGTAGTCCCGTTGTTTTTTGTGTCTGCCCCCGTGGGTAAGGTTGGTTCAGTGGGTTGTGTAAGTTTCCTGGTGGAGGGGACTAGTGCCTGTGTTCTGGTAGATGAGGGTGGATCTTGTCTTTCTCGTGGGCAGGACCATGTCCAGTGCTGTGTTTTAGGGTGTCTGTGAACTTATTATGATTTTAGGCAGTCTCTCTGCTAATGGGTGGGGTTGTGTTCCTGTCTTGCTAGTTGTTTGGCATAGGGTGTCCAGTACTGGAGCTTGCTGGTCATTGAGTGGAGCTGGGTCTTAGCATTGAGACGGAGATCTCTGGGAGAGCTCTCGCCATTTGATATTACGTGGTGCCAGGAGGTCTCTGGTGGTCCAATGTCCTGAACTCGGCTCTCGCACCTCAGAGGCTCAGGCCTGACCCCCGGCCGGAGCACCAAGTCCCTGTCAGCCACACAGCTTTTGGGAAGTCTAAGATCTTCTGCCAGCATTCAGTAGGTCTTCTGTAGGAGTTGTTCTATATGTAGACGTATTTTTTATGTATTTGGGGGGAGGACGGTGATCTCCACGTCTTACTCCTCTGCCATCTTGAAGGTTCTCCTCTGGTTGTTGTTAGTTTTAATATGCAACATTATTTGAGAGCTCAGAGAAAAGTGAGGTTATGCAGTTGTAAGACAATGAACAAGAAGGCACAGATACTTTTGGATATTAATATATGATACCAGCAAGTTTGGGATGGGTTCTATTACCACATGGGGATTTATATTACCAGTTAACAGACGTCTATGCAACCGCCAAAAAGACAATTTTTAATGATGAAATGAGGTCAGATGAGTAGTGAAGAAAGGTACATAAAAGGAATAAAGGCATTCAAGGAAAGAGGAACACTTTGATACATTCTAATTCAATTTAGCAAAGCTAAGATAAGTGTAGGTGAGGAGGTGTGAGCAATTTATTTAGGCAAAGTGACTTTATGTTTTTGAATAACGTAACCCGGTAATAAATATACCTACAAACTTTGACCATAAATACAGAAACTTTACTCCCTTTTAAAAATTACTCAACAAAGCTTCTCCTAAAGACTCATCTATTATTTGAAATTCACATCTTTCAAACCCTTAGTGCTTTTTGCTTCCATGCATTATAAAATGAATACACCATTTCCCTGAGCAAAATCTTTAAAAAACTATAATAAGCCAACTAATATATTACACAGCACAGGGATTCCAAAATCAAAAACACTGCAAGCTCCAATGATAACCTGCCTTGTGTCTCAATAATGTTAGAGTGCAGTATGAACTGGGATTCTAAAATTCAATCTGAAAGGTATTTCATTGTAATACTGAGAATCCATGAAGGTAACCAATCACTCAAAGTTCTGTTTTGAAATGTTTGGGGACCGCGGCTGTGCCGTGCCACACTCCTGCACAGCAGCACTGTTATCGTGCTACCAACTACCTCCAGCTGCACACTCACCAAGGACCAGAACACATAGCACGCGCTTGCCCTAACAGCTTCTCACCAGCATTGCTTATTTAATTCTCCGAGCTTGAAAGGAAACCTCAAGTGTCCTCAGACCACCTGGGAGCAAAAGCCAGACACATAATAAACAAGCACCCAAAACATCTGTAGAAATAGATACACTGAGCTTCTTACTAAAGCCTTCCACAGCACATTCTCATCACAATAAGCCATCCTATTCAGTGGTAGATCTCAGTCCATCTGGGCTATTGTCTCAGAAGCAACTCCATGTCTTCAAGCTGGAGACAAGGCTATAATTGCTTACCTGACTCACAGGCAAATGTCTTTGACGTTTCATCATGAAAGATAATTGCCACTGCATGCTTCTTCGTCTCTCGAGGCAGCCTGGTTATATTCTTGATGTTGTGCAGTTCAGTTACCTTGAAAGAAAAATATTTTTAACTTAGTGTACAGTACATGCTATATATTGGTGCTTACACAAAATGATCAGTTATTACTGTCTTAAGCCATTTTCCAATGGCTATTTTTACTTGGTAGCCAGGTATGATGTACTGGGTACAAGGAACTGCTGTAAATAGGCCTTTAGTCATGTGGTGGTCAGGTGTGGGTGATGGGACGTGTTCCACAGTCCTGTCATTAGGTCTCAGTCTTTAGTGAGCCTGTGCCTCTGGACAGTGAGCTTAACAAGTGTTCCTCAGTCCTCCCTAACCACAGGTGGGAGAGGATGGCTGGAGTGGGCAGAAATTGGGTATTTACTTTGTCTTTAACAAGGGTACCAGTTTTGACTTGATCAATGTTCAATTCTTTCACTTTATCACACGTGTTAACTGAAAATGAAGGATTTTGGTGAAGGGAAATGATTTAATTCCATTTATGATTCACAATGCCATCCTAGAAGCACTATCAATCACTAACTAGTGTTCTAAGTGAAAAAAGATAAACAGATATACTTATATGTTTAAAAAATTTTGGTCCTCCATTTGTGAAGATGATACCTCTGATGTTGATTAGGATATACTAGTATGAAAATAGTTTAAATGACCAATTCATGGCTAAAAATTGTACTGATGACACATAATATCTGTAAAATAAAACTATGTGGCTACTTGTTAAAGAGCTTTATGTTTTTTGTCATATTTCCTTTTAAAATCTGTAGTGATCTAGACTTCTAGCCTCATAAAATAACATGCTTATCACTGTGTTGCTGTGTAGGCTGTCCATAGGGACCCTTTTGTTCTTTGTCACAATGAATTTACAGTCTACTGTCTACATTCTACATTGCAGGAAAACTAATTTTAATATATCTTTTCTTCATATTTGTTTATTTCTCTCCTTGTCATTATCTCATTTAAGATTAACATGCAAAATTAAAATGGGTAAGATAAGTGATTTTAAGTTAAATAAACTAAAAATGATTTGCTTCATATATATGCACATATATAAACACCTATATGTATTCATTTGTGAATTATACATATACTCTATCTATCTATCTATCTATCTATCTATCTATCTATCTATCTATCTATCTACCTACCTACCTACCTATCTATTTGGAAATACTCATTTTCTCTTCCAGGAAAGAATAATTAGACAGTAATATCTTACAATGTCTGAGGTCTAATACTCTGGGGAGAAAGATGAGAGTTTTTTTTGGAACAATGATTTGCATATTATATTTAAAGTACATTAAAGCATGTTCTCAATGATAAACTCTTGAATTTTTAAATGATTTGATAACTGACTCAAGTAATATTTAAGCCAAATTTTTTTCTAACATAGTAAGTTAAATATATTTTAAAGAGATATTATTTTCAAGTGTTATTAATTTTAAATAAACAAATGATCTTATCAAAATTAAATAGAGACTAAAAGCAATGAACATTATGTGTTGCTTAAGAACTGATGCAATTTATGTCAAGTGAGCATAAAAGTGATATGCTGCTATGTACATTATATATAATATCTAGTTGTACCAAACAATATCATAAAAACATTTATTATTCTACTCAAAGGTCTTTCCGAATATGTTTATTTACAAATATAAAAGAATATTGGAACAGATATTGTGGATTACATCTTTTTTTGTCACCTCATAGCAAAAAATCAACAGAACAAATTAATAAATACCCTAGCAAAATGCAGCAAGCACTAGAGATTTTCTAACTTTAGTGCCTTAGGCAATCTGACAGATGATGTAGTTCAAACAAAGTGTTTGCTCTTCTGTAAAATTTACATTTAGAAATTCAGAGAACCTCTTCAAGCAGACATTGTTACACTGGTTTCCACAACAGTGCAAGGCATTTTGTTGTTGATCAATAGTGCGATGCCACCCACTTCAGTGTGTGCCCTAACACACTGAAGAGATGTCAGAAAGCAAAATACTCATGAGGAGCATAAAATTCCACTTCTCAGATTGTCTTGGTTAGGAAATTCAAGTGTTATACTAGATTATAAAATGTTACAAAATCATACCAGAAGATACAAAAATCATACTTAGAAGATTTTCTAAGGAGTTGGTATACCTTTGGAATTTGATATATCTTTAATTCAAAATATATTTTAAAAATATTTAAAATCATAACAATTTAGGTTAAGATATATTTGAATCTCCTGTCCTCACTTTTCACTCTCAGTACTATATGATTTTACCATCCAGTACAAAATTATTTGTATTTTCTTCCATGAAGACAATTTTTAAAATAATGTCTTTAAATGTTTTAAAATAAAAATGTTTTTATTAGTCTAAAACCTAACAGTGTGACATAAAAGTAATTATGAACTTTTATTAAGATTGTGAAATCCTAGAGCATTTCAATAAAATATATCAATAAATTATTACATCATTTAACTATTTAATCCATATATCTGAAATACTGATTTTTCATATTGCTATAAAAGGACAAAATTTTAAAGTTTAATAATAAAGCATTAAAATAATTACTTTAAATATGAAATCAACAGAATTTAATTAAAGGAAAAATTACTTGAAAATAATTCTGGTTGTTCAAGTCTAAGTCAATAAATGCCACGGTCAATAATTTAAAATATTGAGGTCTAATAAGTGATAGAAGTAAAGCCTAAATATAAACATACCTAAATGATGACTTTGTTACCTGGTGTTATTTAATTTTTATTTCAAGGAGCAATCCCCAAGGAATTCATAGTGATAAGAGTCAGAGATAGAGAGTTCAAAGAAGAAACACATAAGCTTTTTCTGTAGGACTTCATAACATAGTTGGGGCGATAAGATTACAAATGACGGTGATAAACCCTGCGATAGCCAAACAAACACAGAAGAAGAAAGTCTGTATTTCTGCAACCAATTTGTGGATTGGTCACCTGTACCAATCCATGTTACAAGAAACCTGGATTTTAAAGCATAAGTTAAAAAAGTATATAGACAGCTTCCAAACCTTACTCTCCTGCCCTATTTTGTTCATGTGGATTATATCTATTAATGATCACAAAAAGAAATATTAGTACTTATAAAGTATTCAAAATTTATTTATTAATGTGTTTAAAACTAATAATAAACCATTTTATGATAACACAAATACTATTTTAAAATTAAAAAAAATTTCTTAAATAGACGAAGAGTGTTAATGTTTTTACATTTTTGCAAAACTCAATGTCTGGCTTAAGAGAGGACAGCTTGATACTCATTTCTGCTCCTGAATTCAGATACATGGTTTTGATTAAGTATATACAGAAAATAAGTCTTCACACAGACATGAAGTTGTAAAAGGGAAGAATAGTTTAAGAGCATTTTCAGCCAACTGTAGATATTCTTCAATTCTATCTCCAAAGTTGACATATTTCTTTTAAAGGTTATTACCATGGGGGGTCTGACATAGTGTCATACACGTTTTACACTCTGTGGCATTAAAATCCATAGGTCTCTTTTCACCTTTGACTGATTATGGGTAAAACACTGGTTCACTGAGTTATGAAGATCTTATAAATGTCAACATATTTCATTATCAATATAAAAAATCCATCAATATCACCCTTGGTTTCCACAAAAAAAATCTGTAAGTTTTGAGAAGTTGTTAAGCTCAAGAATGCAGACACAGTAGATGCCCAAATTTTAATTTTCATCTGAAAACTTAAAATTTAGCTTTGTTAATAAATACTGTCAATTGTTTTCTTTGAAGACAGGCTCATTTAGTTCATTTTTGAGAAAATGTCTGAGAAATATGCAAGTCTGAATAACCATAATTTGTCTGTCAATCACACTTTCATTAAAATAGGTGTTCTGTGAAAAAATTTTTTGCCAGTTTGCTTGTAATTTCAACAATCACACAAGTGCTCCCCCTGGAGATAATCATTTCGTGTCAGTATGTAGCAGATGTGTTTTATGGGTTCTTACCATTTTTTCACATACAGTATTAAAATGATGTACTTAAAGGTCTAGATTTAATAAAGTTATTTTTATTGTTTCATCAAGATGATTCCTAAGTAAACTGAAAATACAATTGACATATGTTTTGTTTGTTTATTTGCTTATTTGGGTGAATATATGATGGTAAAGAATACAATGACTTTAGTCCCATTTATTTTTACTGCTTTGCTTAAGCCTTTGGTGTCATATCCAAAAATATAATTGTCAAAACCAATGTCAAGAAGATTTTCCCCTATGTGTTTTCCTAGGAATTTTATTGTTTCGGGTCTTACACTTAAGTCTTTAATCCATTTTGAGTTGATTTTTGTGTACGGTGTAAGAGAAGGTTCCAATTTCATTCTTTTGCATGTGCATATCCAGTTTTCCCAGCAACAATTATTGATGACACTACCCCTTTCCCATTGTCTCTCCTTGGCACTCTTGTTGAAAATTTGTTGATGAAATATATATATATTATTTCTGGGCTCTCTATTCTGTTCCGCTGGTATCTTTGTCTACTTCTATGTCATTGTCATACTGTTTTGATTACTATAGCTTTGTAATATAATTTTAAATGAGGAAGTGTGATGCCTAAAGCTTTCTCAAGATTGCTTTGGCTGTTCAGGGTCTTTTGTGGTTTGATACAAATTTTAGAATTGTTTTTTCTAATTCTGTGAAAAATGCCTTTGGAATTTTGATAGCGATGGACTGAATATTGTATATTGCTTTGGGAAGTATTGATATTTTAACAATATTAATTCTTCAGGTCTATGAACACAGGATATTTCTATTTATACCTGCTTCAATTTTTTTTTCATCAGTGTGTAATAGTTTTCAGTGTACAGGTCTTTTACCTCCTTAGTTAAATTTATTCTTAAGTATTTCATTTTTTTGATACTATTGTAAATGGGGTTGTTTTCTTGATTTCCTTTTTGGAGATATCATCACTGGTATAAAAAAATGCAACTGATTTTTGTATGTTGACTTTATATCCTACAGCTTTACTGAATTCATTTATTAGTTCTAACATTTTTTATGGAGTCTTTAGGTTTTCCACATATAGGATCATGTCATCTGCAAAAAGCAATAATTTTACTTCTTCCTTTCTGATTTTGATGCCTTTTATTTCTCTTTCTTATCTTATTGCTCTTTCTATTACTTCCAGTACTATTTTGAATAGAAGTGGTGAGAGTTGGCATCCTTGTCTTTACCAGATCTTAGAGTAAAAGCTTTCAGTTTTCCTCCATTGATTATGATGTTAGCTGTGGGCGTTTCATAAATGGGCTTTATTTTGTTGAGGAAATTTCCTTCTGTACCTATTTTGTTGAGAGGTTTTTTTTAAAATTATGAATGGATTTTTGACTTTGTCAAATACTTTTTCTGCAGCCATTGAGATGATCACGTTTTTTATCTTTCATTTTTTAATGTCGAGTATTGCATTGATTGATGTGCATAGTTAAACCAACTTTGCATCCCAGAGATAAATCCCACTTTGTCGTTATGTATAGTCTTTTTGATGTGCTGTTGAATTCAGTTTGCTAGTATTCTATTGTTGATTTTTGCATCTATGTTCATCAGAGATATTGACCTTTCTTTTCTTGTGGTTTCTTTGTCTTTGCTTGCCTTTGGTATCAAAGGTGATGCTGGCCTCATAAAAGGCCAGCGTTTGGAAGTAATTCATCTACTTCTGTTTTTTAAAAAGTTTCTGCACAGCAAAGGAAGCAATCAATGAAAAGAAAAGGCAACCTACAAATTGGGAGAAAATATTCATAAACCATGTATTTGATAAAAGATTAATATCCCAAACATGTAAGGAATACATGTACAACACTCAACAGCTAAAAACAAAACAAAACCAAATAACCTAATTAAAACATGGGCAAAGGACCTAATAGATGTTTTTCCAAAGAAGACACACAAGTGGCCAACCAACATGAAAAAGGTGCCCAACATCACTAATCATTAGGGAAATGCAAATCAAAACCATAAGGAGATATCACCTCATACCTGTTAGGAGGGCTGTTATCAAAAAGTTAAAAGATAAGTGTTGGAGAGGATGTAGAGCAAAGGGAGCCGTAGTACACTGGTAGTGGAAATCTAAACTGGTACAGCCACTATGGAAAACAGAATGGATGTTCCTCAAAAATTAAAAATAGAACTACCACATGATCCATCAATCCCTCTTCTGGGCATATACCCAAAGGAAATGAAATCAGTACATCAAAGAGATATCTGCAATCCCATGTTCATTGCCGCATTATCCACAATAGCCAAGATATGGAAACAATGCAAGTGTCTGTCAATGAATAAATTGTGATATACATATAACATATAAAATATGAATATTATTCAGCATTAAAAGAAAAAGATCTGTCCATTTGTGACATCACACATGAACCTGGAGGACACTATGCTAAGTGAAATAAGCCAGACAGAGAAAGTAAAACACTGTATGATCTCACTTGTGGAATCTAAAAAAGTTGAATACATGGAAGCAGAGCAGAATAGTAGTTAATGGTGTGGAAAGTGGGGAAATATTGGTGAAAGGATACCTAGTTGCAGGTATGTAGGGTGTTAAGTCTAGAAATCTAATGTACAGCATGATGACTATAGTCAATAATACTATATTGTATTATGTATTGTATTGTGACCAGATTTCAGGTGCTCTCACCACACGCACACACACACACACACACACACAAGGTTAACTATGTGAGGAGATGGATATGTTAATTAGCTTGACTCTAGTCATCATTTTACTATGTATATGTATACCAAAGCAGCACGTTGTACACCTTAAATATATACAAATTTTATCTTTTAAAAAAGAATACAATAACTACTACTATTGTTTGGAGCCATTGCCTTGATTTGTGTTGCAGTTTTACCTATTATTGCCTTTGCACCAAAACAAAGTGAAAATGACAAGTGATATATTAGTACTATGATGGAAAGAGTGTTGTCTTCATGGGCCAATCTGAGATCCACTGCTCCAAATATAGCTTTGTCCCAGGCCCACAACACCTGCTCTGTCATAAAACTCTGTCAAAGTCTACTTCATGAGCACTCTTACTCCTTCCCTTCCACAACTTCACTACTCATCCAGACTCTCACTCTTTCTCATCTTAAATATTTCCATTATTTTTCCATCAGCTGTCATACTCTTCATCTTCCATTATCCTGTTCACACTGATCCTAGACTAATATTGTTAATCCAAACATTTGGTGCTGCCCCTCACGGCCTTAAAACCATTTAATAACACCTCAAAATTAAGTTCTCACTCCTTAGCAAGGACTTGACAACTTTAATGACTCAGTTCCTACCTGTACATCTAATCTCATCTTTCTCTACACCAATTTTGAACACAAGTTAGGTTCCAGCCATATACAAAATCTTTCAATTTTCCTGAATAGAAACATGCTACTGAAAGGTTATGTAGTCTTTCACAGAATAATCTTCTTGGGGTTCCCAGTTCCTTCATCTTCCTGTCAAGCTCACAATCATTCATCAAGACCAATGGCAAGCCTCCCTTAGTCTCTCCTGAATGACTCATGCACGGTTAATAACTTATCCCTGTTGGTGATGGAGGGGTGGGATGTTTCTCAAGACCTTGACAGCTTGATCTGAATTTGGATGGCTTCTTGACTCATTATGAAACCTGGTTGTGTTCTTACACTGGACTCAGTAAGTAAATTATTGAGTTGTTCCTTTACTAATTCATGTCATTTATTTATTAATTCTTTACATAACTAGACTTCAACATAGGATTTTTTTTTTTTGCATTTTGACTATATGCTTTTCACAGTGAAGACCAGTAGGCATCTGTTAAGTGATTATTTCTTTCACATCTGTTGAGAGAAGAAAAGACTAAAGATAAAGAAGAGGATAGCATACAGCTGCATTGGGCTATATGTTCTGAAAGGGAGGGCATACTTCTATGTATAACTTATGAAGTAAGTCAGAAAGAGAAAAACAAATATTGTATATTAACGCATATATGTGTAATCTAGAAAAATGGTATAGATGATCTTATTTGCAAAGCAGAAATAGAGACACAGACATAGAGAACAAACATATGGCTACCAAGGGGGAAGGGGGGAGTGGGATGAATTGGGAGAATGGGATTGACATATATACACTACTATGTATAAAATAGATAACTAATGAGAACCTACTGTATAGCACAGGGAACTCTACTCAATGCTCTGTGGTAACCTAAATGGGAAGGAAATCCAAAAAAAGAGTGGATATATGTATACGTATAGCTGATTCTCCTTGCTGTACAGTAGAAGCTAACACAACATTGTATAGCAGCTATACTCCAATAAAAATTAATATAAAAAAGAACAAACATCAGAGAAGCTGCTTCACTTGTACATCAAAATGGTTAACTAGATTTTACTTGTTCTACCATTACTTAATTTGGTAGAACTTTCAGTAAGAATCTGATATGGGCTGAAGGACATAGTGATATTTTTTCCAGTTAAGCCCAAGGTTTTCAGAGGGATTTTATTTGCATACTAGCAACAGTTAGAATAAACAAATTAAGGTTTATTGCACAATTTAAAAATCATCATACTTTTTATGTTATATACCTTTCCCCTTAGCATAACTGTGCAAATTAAACTAAATATTAGCATTCAATGCAGATCTTACTCACAAGTATAAAATTAATTTTCACTATTTAGTACACAGATAAAAAGTTGAAAAAAGCATATTTACTGAAATTATTTTTTGTTTTAAAGTGTCTTATCAGTTTACTGTCATGACAATTGAGATCTGATACTGCCTATTTAGGCACTTAGTTTCTTTCTTTAAACCTAATCTTATTTTGAAAAGTAAAAGACATCACCTTTCAGATTTTTTCAAGTATATTTAAATGAATTTGAAAATAAACTGTACTCCTCTTTCTTATTAATCTTACTAATAATTATTCTCAATCCTGACATTTTACTAATCTTCTATGGTTGTTCTAATTAAGCCAGAGTTTTGATTTTTGAGACTAGACATTTTTAGGAGCTAGTTTAATAAAATTCACTTTATTAGGATAGAGAATACTGATTTTCCAATAAGAAAAAAAGGTGGAAGTTTTACTGAAGTTTTAAATTATTACAATTAATACATATCAATCTCTTTTGAAAGCTTGAGTCCTAAGTTTTCATAATGATAATTTAAATATTGGTATTATCCTATACATTGTATACTTCAATATTCTGGTCATAATATTTGCATAGAAATTTCATAATTGCTTCCTTTCAATATAATTTATATCAATTTTCCAATAGCTCCTTCCTTACATTTGTCTCCTGTCACTGAATAATATGAATGTGTACCATTGAAAAACTCAATATAACTCATTTTTTAAGCTCCTTGTGACAGATATCATGTACTCTGATACAGACCTCCCATGCTTACTATTTGACAATCCCAACATGCTCATAATCAATAATTACAAGTTCAGCCTTTTAAATCTTTGAAAGACTTAAGGTCTCTCAAATATTAAACTACATTATGAAATGCACCTTCTAGAAAAAATAACTATGGATAAAATTACATTAGAATTAAAATGAACTATAGTAGTCACCATTGGCTGTCTACTCAGCATCCAGTTCCAGTTCCTTCATTCATAACAGAATCTGATTTTTTTTTCAGTTATGCACCCCTACATCATGCAGCCCAAGTGCCCTGGTACGCATCTCTCACCCCTAGCATCATGGTAGAACTTGTTACTCCCAGGGTTACAGTCTCCTTGCTTGTGATTAGTTTAAGAAAGAGAACATGACCTAAATATAACCAATGACTTGTGAACAGAAGTCTTCTGGTGGCTTCTGACAAATGTTTTCTTATCTGGAGGTAACCTCCAGATAAAACTAGCCCCCTTCTCCAGTGGATGTTGTCCTGTCTGGATGTCATAATTCAGAGATGCTACAGTTATCATTCTACTAGATTGAAGATGAAGGCAACTCTAAGGATGGCAGAGCAGAGATAGGAAAGACAAAAAAAATAAAAGAACACAGGTCCTTAATTTTCATTCTTAAGCAGAATCAAGAATGAACCAAACCCTGAAGCCATTTTCTTTTTCTGGACATGCTGTAATATGTGAAAATGCTCTTCTTTAAGTTGTTTGAATTGAGGTTTCTGTTATTTTCAGCCAAAAACATTCTAACTTATAAAACAGAGAGCTAAGCTTTCCTCATTTAACAATGGGAAATTGCTGTCCCTATCTGGGTGGCCGTCCCACAGTTAAAGTGATGACCAGAATCAGGGCCATGTCTCCTGCTTCTCACACTAGTGATCTTCCCACCAACTTATGCAATAGCTATTGCTCTGAAATTCATGCTATTTAATAATGGCAAATAATGGCTAATCGAGAAGTTATTACAGGAAGGAGAATTCAACTACCAAAGAGACCCAAATTGTAGGGATGATGAAAGGAATCCCAGAAAAACTCATTGCCTTATTACTCCAAAATATTTTGAGGTTGTCTATTATAAAAAACAAAAAGATAAGCTATTTTCAGGGCTAAGAAATGCAGAACATTAGTACAAAGGAAAAATAAGCACTAAAATAGGAAACGTATATACGTCTTTCTCTCCCTCCCTCTCTCCCTCCCTCTCTCCCAACATGTGTAAATTTAGTGTCTAATAATACGTTTCACTAACTCAAGCACAAAAAGGCATGAAACAGCTCAGTCAGCCCTTGCTTCATTCTCACTCTGAGAGGCACAGCTTTGCTACACAGATACTAACAGAGACTCTACAGCTTCTAGGACTTTACTTACTAGATGCACCATTTTAAATCTTTTAATTACAGTAATGGTTGAATAGCAGCCCACCAAAAGACATGTCCCAGTCCTAAACCCCAGAACCTGTGAATGGGACCTTATTTGGGAAAAGGGTCTTTGCAGCTGTAATGAAGTGAAGGACCTTGAGAGGAGATCACCCCGGATTCAGTGTGGGCCCCACAGCCAATGACCGGTGTCCTTAGAAGAGAAGAGCAGAGGGGGCTTTGAGGCAGGACACAGTGGACACGGCCACGTGGGTGTGAGGGCAGAGGCGGAAGCGATGCTGCCGCGAGCGAAGGGGTTCCTGGAGCTACCCGAGGCCGGGAAAGGCAAGAGCGGATGCTCCCCTAGAGGCTCTGCAGGGACGCAGACCAGCCGACACCCTGATTCCTGACCTCTGGCCCCCAGAACTGGGAGAGAATAAACTTCTGCGATTTTAAGCCAAATTTGTGGTAGTTCGTTAGGCCAGCCTGGGAAACTAATACGATTATACAGTACTATTTGAAGATGAACAGCCCAATTTGTGTTTTAAAGTCAGTAGTCTTGAATGAAGGTAAAATGACAGAAAGAAAATGATGAAAAATTTGTCTATAGCCCCGTTTCTCTAGTAAGATATTAGTTTCTTAAAAAGCAAAGAATATATGTGTATTTATTTTGAGTCACATAAAGTATGGTGAACATCAGAAAGTGTCTAAACATAGATCTCAAAATTGGTAGATGGCATGAGAAAAATCACATGGTTACCTCAGCAGATTAAAAAAATAATATTGATAAAGTTCAACACCTTTTGTGAGAAAAAAACCCCTCAACATATCAAGTATAGAAAGGAATTTTCTTTAAAGTTTATTACCAAAACTTACTTTACTTCATGCACAAGTACTAGACACAGCCCATTTATTACTGGAAACTTGGCAAGGATACTCTCTGTCAGTGCCTCAGTGTAACATAGGTCCTACACAAGAAGTTAAGAAAAAGGCTAAGAGGGGCTTCCCTGGTGGCGCAGTGGTTGAGAGTCTGCCTGCCAATGCAGGGGACACGGGTTCAAGCCCTGGTCTGGGAAGATCCCACATGCCGCGGAGCAACTGGGCCCGTGAGCCACAACTACTGAGCCTGCGCGTCTGGAGCCTGTGCTCCGCAACAAGAGAGGCCGCGATAGTGAGAGGCCCGCAGACCGCGATGAAGAGTGGCCCCCGCTTGCCGCAACTAGAGAAAGCCCTCGCACAGGAACTAAGCCATAAATAAATAAATAAATAAATAAATTTTTAAAAAAGGCTAAGAAAGGAGAAGATAGAACTATCAATATTTGTAGACAGTATGATCACTGACATGTAAATGCTAGCAGCATTAATAGAAAAATAAATTATTAAAACAACAAAAGCATTCAACAATACTGTCAAATACAGTCAACATAAAAAATCAGCAGGATTTCTCTACATTAGCAAATATTAACTAGAAAAAATAATACCTTCACAATAACAAGAAAAACTGTAACATACCTAGGGATTTCGTTGGAGAAAAATGTTAAACCTTAAAAGAGGAGCTGAGTAAAAAGCATATTCCATGTCCTTAGATAAACTGCTAAGGTAACTTTAGAAAGTAAGAACTGAGTGTGTTTGGGGAACAATATTCCTAACAAATGCCACAACATCGTGTGATCGGTGGTGATTTAAGACAAGTGGCATGTTAGTGGTACAAGAACAAACAAGCAGACAGTACAGAGTAATCAGAGAAAAACATATGTGTGTGAGTATAAGATCTATGCCACCACAAATTGAGAGGATAGCTCATTTAACAAATGGACTAGTGATAACTGAGTCCCTAAGTATTAAAAAAAATAGATTTCTGTTTAATGCAGGACGCCACAAAGTGAACGGACAGAGGTGAGAAATTATTTACAACATCTAAAATTGAAGTAAGACTAGTGTTTAGAATAGGCAAGAAAACCTTATAAAACAGCCAGAAAAATAAACGGACCCCAGTATGATATGGACTAATGATATGATCAAAGAATTCATGGAAGAATAAACTCAGAAAGCAATTGTGCATAGGAAGAATTTCTCAAATTCATTGGGAATAGAAAACTGTATGTTAAAATGCAATTGAATATCACTTTACACCCATCAGGTTTGGAAAATTAATGACTAATGGAAAGTATCAATAAGAATGTGAGCATACAGAACCCTCAGGTGCCCTGCGGATGTGTAGAGTGGAGCTGCTTTCTGAAAAGTCATCTGGTTGTACATACTTAAGTACTCACATATCCTTCACACAATGATCTTTATATGCCAGAAAATTTCTCACATTGGGGCATAAAGACACAGAACAAAAATCTTAATTACTTCATTGTTTGAGGTAATGAGAAGTTGCTGGCAATCCAGTTTCTATCACTAGGAAAATGGAAAAGTAAAATATAATGGATGTAAACTAGGGGGTATCACGTAACAGTTAGAAGCAACTGGCAAAATGGAGACACAGAAATGCAAATAGGTCTAAAAGTCATAATGCAGCATGAATTAAAAATAAACATAGTAAGTTATAATACAATATTACTTAAGTGAATTAACAAAGCAGGACATGTTCAAGAAATCAACAGTATACATTTATAAGATTCACATAAAGTTTCCCATCAAAATCATTATAATGATTATAGAAGCGGAGAGATGAATGGGATTAAGAAATGGGAATAAAATAGATTAATCAAATATTATAGAGATGAATGATGATGATAGCATCCATTAACTTAGCAATAATGATTAAATCAACCTTTGCAGCTGCCTTCTATCACACCAGAAAAAGAAAGAGGAAAGAAGGAAGGAAGAGAGGGAGGGAGGGATGGAGGAAGGAAGGAAGAAGGAAGGAAGGAAGGAAGGGAGGGAGGAAGGGAGGAAGGGAAGGAAGGAAGGAAGGAAGGAAGGGAGGGAGGAAGGGAGGAAGGGAGGAAGAGAAGGAAGGGAGGAAAGGAGGAAGGGAAGGAAGGGAGGAAGGGAAGGAAGGAAGGAAGAAGGAAGGAAGGAAAGGAGGGAAGGAGGAAAATCCACTTCCTAAAGAAACGTCAACTGAATGATATGTGAAATTCTAGCAGGTCAACTGCTATTAACAATTATATGGCTATTACAACTTTTCAGTGCTCTGAATTAGTCTTCAGCTCAGATCCCTATGGCTTAGTATGTGGTAACTCCTAACATAGTAACTAATGGGCACAATTATGTTTTGCTAGTAAAGGACACAGAGTGGAAAGAGTATTGGTATGATCATTAATGTATATCAATTCCAAAGAGTATATATATATAAGAAAGCTATAAGAGACTCTGGTTACTTTCCTATGCTTATGAGACCAACTCTAGGTGAGATCCATGACTTAACTGCGAATCATGTTTAGCTTGTTTACCTATATATACTTACAGCATCTAGACAGGATATCCAGGGTTATTTATACTTTTTTATTTAGATAAAAAAATACATAGCTTTAAGTAATAGAAAACTCAAATATCAGTGACTGAAATCTGTGGTAGGCAAACTATGGCCTGTGGGCCAAATTTAAATAAATTTTGTAAATAAAATTTTTGTAAATAAAGTTTTATTGGAACACAACCATTTGTTTACGTATTGTCTGTGGCTGTTTAATGTACTACAAGGGCAGAGTTGAAGAGTTGCAACAGAGACCTTAGGATCTGCAAAGCCTAAACTTTTTACTATCTGTCCCTTTACAGATAAAAGTTTGCTGGCCACTGATTTAAGCAAGATTTTTTTTTTCTCACATAATAACTTAGAGGTAGGCAGTTATTGGTGTTAGTTTAGCAGTTTGATAATATTAGAGGCAACATCTGAGGCCCAAATACAGGTATTCCCCACTTTTCAAAAGTTCTCTTTAGACCACTTCCCTTTTATTAAAGACCTGCATCAGCACCTTTTTTCGCCAGCATTTCTCTCAAGCTCATTTCCTCAGGGCACAAAATGTCTGCTGTATTTCCAGCTATCACGTTTTCAATGTAGAAAAAGGGAATAAGGGACGTTACTGGCCATATCAGAAAATATAAATTCCTTTCTAACCTTTTAGTAGGCTTAAAATTTTTATCTCATTGGCCAGAAATGTACCTCCATAACTGCAGGAAGTGTAAAAAGTGATCATCTAGCTCTTTCAGTCTCTATATTGAAGATGGAAAAGGAAGAAGTGAGTTACAAATGGGTGGGTGTTGAGTTAGCAATTAATTCAATTAAACCCCATGCCTGAGCTGTCAGAGTTGCATCATGTTTTGCTTCAAATACAATACTTATCTTGTGTATACCTCCTACAGGCTCTGAGGGAAAGGGGATACTCTCACTTTTGCCAGACCAAAAACATCCCTTCCCAAATGAAGATAAACAAAAATTTAAATAGTATGCACTAGAGTTAGATCACCACACAGAGATACTCCAGATCACCTGACCTAGTCACGGGTGCTTTTTCTCCAGCTGGTCATAGGAGAGAAAGATTCGAAGCTTGAGAATGTCTTGGTGTTCCATTGCTGTCTCAGAGTGGGAAAGAGCCACATATATATATATAAGTCAAGGATTTCGGGCAGCCTCTAGTTGCTGAGAGCAAACCTTCTTGGCAGCCAGCAAGGAAACAGGGACCTCAGTCTTACAGCTGCGAGGAACTGAATCAGCCAACTCCAGAAGGAGCTTGGAAGCAGATTTTTCTCCAGAGCCACCAGATAAGAGCTCAGTCTGACTGATCACTTGACTTCACGCTCATGGAACCCTCAGCAGAGAACCCAGCCATATTGCACCTTACGACCTACAGCACTGTGAGCTCATAAATGCCTGTTTTTTGAGACCCTGAGTTGGTGGTAATTCGTTACACAACAATAGTAAGTGAAAGCTATATTCCAATTATTTGTGATTAAACTGCATAAAAGATCCAAGTTTGGGGATAATAATGAGTCTGACAACATGAGTTTATCTGCAAGATGGAACTGGAATAAAAGACAGGAAAGTTGACTTTTACGTCCACCATCAGAGAGGCAGCTGTACTAGCTCTAAGACTAGGAGAATATCATGTAGCCCTGAGCTTAGCAGGACAATTTCCACTACACCAAGACAACTTTTTATGAAAGGGTAAAAAGGAGAATAGTGGAGAATTACAGACTACTGCAAATCCGATTAAATTTTAATTTTATAGTACCCTGGATTTCTAAATATGATTAACTTGATTCAAAGACATAGAAAAGGAGAACTGGGGTGGAAATAGTTGCATAAAACTTACAATCCCTCTTTCTCTTTGTCTCCAAATAAATGGGGGAAAACCCCTAACTTCCCTGAATATTGCATAGCAGGAATTTAATCATTTCTTCAGGATGTCAAATTATGTGTGAAAATAATCCTGAGTAGAACAAATTCAACACTTATTTCACTGAATCTCAAAGCCTATGGTTCCTTAAATTAAGAACCTGTTCTCTAATCAACAAAATCAGTTTAGTGGCTACTATTGGTTTGTAACCTAAGATTGTTTAATGGGTAATGAAAAATTTACCTTTTGTTATTAGAAGTATTAGATAACTCTGTAATGACCTATACGGGAATAGAATCTAAAAGAGAGTGGATACATGTTTATGTATAACTGATTCACTTTGCTGTACAGCAGAAACTAACACAACATTGTAAAGCAACTATACTCTAATAAAAATTAATTAAAATAAAATAAAATAAAATGGCCATTGGGCCAATGTAAACACACACACACAAAAATAAGTATTAGATGTAAAAAGGATTTACAATTTTTTAAATATTATATAATTTGAAACAAATATGAAACAGCATTATTTATAAAACAAAAGGTGCTACATAGATATTTATAGCAAGGTACAAAGTAATAATTCAAGAATAAAGTCTCACTAAAATATTCTTCAAATTTTAAGTTGTAAATGAATATGCATTCATTACTTGAAGTATAATATATAACTTTCCATTAATGGTAGAAAAACAATTTATCCTCAGTGAATATTATGCAATTAGCTTTTCTCCTGTTGCATCTGTCAGATATTACACAACTAAGCAGACTTTGTTAATGGCTAAGAGATTTTTAAAAATCCAAAATGCATTGATGATATTCTGAAAGAATAATTAAGGGCACTGGATCTAAATCCATTAGATAAATGTAAAAATGCTTCAGAAATCATGGAAATAATGTCATAACAAAATTGTGCTGTTGAATATTCTTTCTCAAATTTACTATCTGATTTACCACGGAAAATGGCTTGTTTGAAATTACAAGTTACTTTATCATGCAAATTGGTCTCAAAATTTTTCTAAAGTTGGTATGAATTATGTCCCTGGTTTCAAAGATGCAAAATCTGAGGCTGAAATGACTTGCACAACCATAACTGTTTCACGTTTCACATCGTCTTACATGAAGCTGTCATCTCACTTTCTGAGCTATGATATTATTTGCATTTTACAGACAGGAAAGTGAGAGAAAGACGTTGTTTAAAGCATACTATGTCTTCCTGATGTAGCACCACTGCAGACGATTGCCTCCTACACACACAAGTGAGTAGTTTTAAAAAGTGAATAAAGACAATAATTTTCCTAACATAAATCATATTGCTGCGTACTCTAAGTCAAGCCCAGATTAATCATACAGATATTTTCTAAGAGTCTGATTCCATATTTCTCAGTGAACAGATATCTGTCATAGAGCAATAGGTTATAAACAAGTCCTGATTGCTGAGTGATTGCTTTTCCATGGCTTTCTTAAGCCACACAGAATGATTCTTATTGGAGACATCTTAGATGTTGCAAAATTGCAACTGACCTTGACTCAAGTATTACAAACATCAAGTCTAACTCTGGGAGTTCCCTATTATTTTGAGATCACAGCTCCACAAATCCCCTCCAACCAAAGGTCTTAACCCAGGGTCTCTCCTGCTGATCTCTGAGAGCTGTCCATCCACAGCCCATCCATCTCTGTCAGTGAAGGTGCATCCAGCCTTGGGCATTTCTCCCCTTCATCTTATCCTACGTAAAACCAACTTTTCATATTCCATTTCTATGCGTCTTCCCTGAGTGACTAACACTAGTGCTCAGATATTATGAGACAATTAACCAATGATCATGGATTAATTGTGACTGTCACAGGAACCAACGTGTGTGTCCATAGGAGCTTCTGTTCAAGAAACTGAAACATCTTCAAACTAAGAGATTACAGCTAGATAAATGAATGAATGAATAAATTCACAAATGGATAAGATGCCTTAACCCAAATAAATGATGATCACTCTGGGAACTTCTGGTGGGTATTTCAGGGGAAACCAAGCCTATGATCACTCTTCACATTGCACCAAGTGTGTGCTCTTCCAAGCATTTAGCCATTTCTTCATGGAATCAAAGTGAAAATGTTCAAGATACCACACTGTACACATGTGCTGTTTCTACACTTACCGATGCTTTTGCTTCTAGCTTTAAGGACATGCTATATTTATAGGTGGCTGTTTTTCATAAGGACGCCTTCATCTTTTCCCAAATTCTCTCAGATGTTTACTTTACATATAGATAAATACTGACAACTCCAAATAGGAGTAAAACAGAATAAAACAATGTTTTTAATGTCAGGTTATAGGGAATTTAGAAATAAGACTGGTCTCAATACGGGCATTGCTTTTCTGGCATCGAGTAGAACGGGAACTTCACATAGCACTATCTTCATTCATCCTTCTAAGGGATTTTATTTCTATTTTCCTCACTACAGACAGCACTCATATTTACTTTATTAAAATTTCTATAAACTGTTTTTTTTCATCTGCTTAGAAAATTAAGGAAAATTTATTAGCTGATTCTATGTAAATTGTTTTAGTTCAGTTTTCATTGAGGATAAATTTGTTTTGAATATCTGTTATGACAATTATATACAGCTACATTTTTCAACCCTAATGCATTTTTAATAACTTCCTTCAGCAGCTAGTGATTTGAATTTCAAATTTCTTTCTACCGAGGAGTAAAAAAAAAGTATATACCATTTTATAGCAGTTTCATATAAAAAATTGATTTATGTAGCAAGATCTCTCTCACAGTAAACATATCAAATGTCTAAATGAGACCAGTAATACTCATAAGCTTTATAATATGTATGTTTCAGATAGAGTATAACATTAAGTTAAAGTTGGTAAAAAAAAATAATTGTATCCTTAGATTATTTTGCAGAAGTCCCTCACTTAGGTTGGAAACATTTTGTTCATTTGATTGATTATTTTAATTTATTGCTATTGAGCACTACAGCAGACTTTAGGGCATATCAAAATAACTGACTAATCAGAAGTTTAAAGTGTTTAAACATTAACAAATAGAACAATTTGGGAAATCCATAATGGTCTACTTCTTTAAGCCATCTTGAAAATGAAGTATTTTTTTTCCAATTCTAGAGATCCAATATTTGGACTGAGCATTAATTGTTCAAGGGAAAACAAAGATTTTAAATATGCCAGCCTTTTTCATAAAGAGATCTTTCTTTATTGACCTGATCATCAGAGGGAACTATGAGAAATTTAGAGCTTTGCCATGTTCACATCTGAAAAAAAGGATTCATAATTCTGTGAATGGAAAAAGCCATGGGAAGTGATAGTTCAGTCTTTGATTTTGAAGAAGTGAAAGTATATTTCAGGATAAAAATGTCATGAACATCTGTGATAGTTTTTATTGCCTTGATGGTTGGTTGTCCAGGCCTTGGACAAATTAACCCCATCTGACCCCTGGGGTGGCCTTCTGGACACTACCTACACCCACCCACCCTGTCATAGGAAGGGGCAGCCCCAGAGAAGAGCAGGACTCACACAGTCCAAAGTTCTGTCTTCTCTCTTCTTCAAACTCTTTGCAAATGTCAGTATTCTTAATAACTTTATGGTAAGATTAACAATTATCTCTTTAGAATTATTACATTTTTCAGCTAGGAGTATATTTAAAGAGTCTTGATAATTACTATACATTTTATAAATTTTACTGGTTAGGATTTTCATGTTTATTCTACTAGCATTTCCTCATTTAAATGGGACTTTTCATAATTTTCTATCATTCCTTGAATTAGCTAGTGTTTTTTTCAGTCAAGTATCAACTTTTTGATTTGTAACTCTCAATAAATTTATAATTGAAATACGTGTGAAATATCTTGGATGTCACCATAAGGCTGGAACTAAGGTCAGTGTCTTTTATAGAAGACGGTTTTATTTTACACTGATCATGCTTTGACAGAGAAGTGTTGACATACATCCACCTTCACATTAATTCTGTTCAGTGGATTTCCTGGGCAGTTTCACTACAAACTGGCTGTACTTCTAATTGTTTAATGAAATATATATGTGAATATACCACATATAAATACTTCAAAATCTAACATGCCAAGAATCACCTTTTTTTCACCCAGTCTCGATGAACAGCATGACCATTCATCCCTCACACAGTCCTGAAAAGATATCAAGTCTTATTCCTCTCTCTTCCATTTCCCCCATATCCAATCAGTTACTAAGTCTTCTTAATTCTACTTGACTGTACCTAGAAAATATCACCCAAATCTATCTCCTCTCCATTCACTTTACCCTTCTCCATTTAGGACTCTGTTGTCTATTATGGGGAAGTGGAAATAATTATACTATAATATTTAATTATATTGTTTTTCTGTATATAGTCTATTATGCCATCCATTTGATGTGATGTCACGCAAATTATTCTTTTCTGAATACATATTTGAAGATATGAAAAACCATTTAAAACCCTTCACAACTGCTCTATTGCTTACAGGATAGAGGTTAAACTCATGAGGAAGGTATTTATGACCCTTCACTTGCCTCACCCACTTCCTTTGTGCTTATTGTCCACCACTACAGCCCTCCTTTCAGAGTTTGCCAACACTAGATTCCTCAAATTTTCTTCAACTCACCATGCAGTGTAACTTCAGTACTTGTAATCACCCTTTTTCTTCCTCATAGAATGCATCCCTCTCCATTATTTTGTTTTGTCAAAACAGAGTAATCTTAAGAAGCCCTTTGGAAAGTCCTGATTTCCAAAGGTAGACAAGTGTTCCCTTTTACTTTTATTACTGCACTTCATCATATTTCATTGTAGTTAGCTATTTATAACCTAGCTTTCTTGTATTGTAAAATCTTAAAACAATAATGATAATAACTCTTAACATTTTTTGACTGCTCTAAACAGTCTTTTAAGAGTTCACATGTAGTATCTTATTTACACCTCATAACAGTCTTGGAGGAGTAGGGCAATTACTGTCACTATTGGAAAAATAAGAAAGGTATCTCATCTCTTCATCTTCTGAGCCTCAGTGTCTATCTAGTCACTAGATATCATAGTTTCACAAAACTATATATTGTATTATATTATATTATTATATTAAAATAGTATTTTCTCTGTCTTCTTGAATTGAGTTTGACAGTCATTTCCCAATATTCAGGGCAGGGCTCTTTTCCTTTGTAGCATAGTAGAAATTACTCTCAGAGGCAAGATGCACCTGTATGTTACTTATGTCACCCAGTGAAAGCAAATATTTACATGGAAAGTTTTTGCTTTAATTTGAGCAACATCAGAGTTGCCCAATGGTAATATAATTTTGATGCCTAGGTAGAACTTTATCATGTGTGAGTGATAAAGAGTGGCAGTATTGAATAATAGAAGAGATGATAAAAGAGAATTTGAATAATGCTAGCTGTACATTCTAAGAAAATAAAGAAGCAAAAATCAGTGTCATAGAGCTAGTTAAGAAGAAAAATAGTGAGGTTGACACAAATATTTCGGTCTGAATGCCGAAGAGACATTTCAAATTTAACATATACAAAGTAAAAGCGTGTGATTTATTTTTACCCAAAGCCTATAATAAGACAGCCAGTGAAGCATTAGGCAAAACTTGCTAAAATAGTATCAAAATAAGAGAAGAAACCATTTACATATTTTCTTGAAAACAACCGTTAAGATTTCTTATTACTGATGAATCATGACCAAATTATTCTTCCATATCAGAACTGGTCTAACTTCATGGTTTTTTAGTTCACAATCACTGAGGAAAAAAATAAGATAAAATTCCTGAAAGGAAATTTAAATCACTAGGAAACAGAATTAGCCTCCCAACTGCTGGGAATAATAAGTTGTAAAAATAAAAACCTTTAATCTCCAAAACATTGCCATGAGAAAAGTAAATTTTAGCTGTCACACACACTGAATCTAGTTATTAAAGTGCTTTAGGAAGTTTCAAGTTACAGTCAGTGATATCTGTTTAGTTATTTATTAAAAGATGAACTATTCATATTCTCACTGCACTGCACAGGATCTTTCGTGACTTAATTTTCACAGACTGGAGAGAGAGCTTACACACATAAAGTGTGTATGTTTTGAAAGTGTTAGTCATAGTTTTCTAACATTAATTTTTATTTAACCTACTTATATCTGCAGTCATTCTTTTCCTTCTTTTTTTGTTAAAATGAATGCTCTCTGGTTCTGTTAAAGACCAAACCCTATCATTATACACAAGAACCTTCTAATCATCACAGTTTCTGTCTACTAGATTGTTCCCATTGGCATATAGGTGTGTTACAATACATGTTGTATTTAAAAAACATATCTGCTCTATATATTGGCTCAATTTTACAGCGAAACGTCTTGAAAAAAATTGCCTGAGTAGCTATCCGTTCCTTACCCCTCAATCTCGTGTAAGCTACTCCAGGTGAAATAAGTCCCCATGTTTCACTGAAATAGCTCTTGGCAAAGCCACCAAAGAACTCTATGCTGTCAAGCCAGTGGTCCCTTTTCTGTCACCTTTCTCAATATCTCAAACTAGACACAGATGACCATTTGTTCACATTTTTTAGCACAGTTTTCTCTTAGTTTCCAATGGTTTACCCTTAATGTTATTTTTCTCATCTTACTTCCTGCTGTTCTCAGATTTCTGTTCTGGCTCCTCCAGCTCTGCTAATCCTCTAAGTGTTGGAGTGTTATCTCCTTTTTCCTCATTCTTTCCCAAGGACATTTTATCCAGTGCTACAGAATAAAGTGCTATCAATATGCCAATGACAGTCAGATAAATAACTTTATCAGTGACATTTCCCCCACCCCAGCCCACATTTGTTTATCTAATTGACTACTTGACATTTTAGTTTGAATGCCTAATAGACATTTCAAATTTAACATATGCTAAGTGAAACCTTGTGATTTTTACTCAAAGCCTGCTCTTCCGTCTTTCCCATCTTCACGAACTGCGCCATCCTTATCTCTGTTGCTCAAGTCCATGAGTCCTACCTTTCACTTACACTCAACATTTAATCCACAGGTACATCCTGTCCATTTTCACAAACTATATCCAAAATGTGTCCTTTGACCTCCAACTTCAATACTAACACATTCATTGGAGTTACCACCACATCTAGGCTAGATGAATAACGCCTAACATTTTCTAAACTAACCATACACCAAGTAAGTAGTTATATGCTTAGCTATAAATTTTCCTTTTTTAATAACAACTAATTATATTTAATCTCATTGTATGTCTATAGTACCATTCATTCCTTACAACAGCTCTCTGTGGTAGGCACTATTAAAATCTTAATCTGTCAGAGGAGAAAAATTAGGTACATAGAGGTTAAATAACTTATGCAATTTCACACAGCTGTTAAATATGGAAGCTGGATTCCAGAGCCTACAATCTTACCCACTGTGTAATGTGGTTAAGATTCTTTTTTATTCCAACTTTATTACTGCCATGTCATTGACCCATAACATTGTGTAGATTTAAGGTGTACAACATAATGTTTGGATACACATATATTGTGAAATGATTACCACAATAAGGTTAGTTAATACCTCCATCATCATTGGTCAAAGGGTAAGATGAATAAGTTCTGAGGAGCTAATGTACAGCATGGTGATTACAGTTAACAGTGCTGTATTATATACTTGAAAGTTGCTAAGACAGTAGATTGTAAATGTTGTCACCACATAGACTCAAAAGGGGTTAAGATTCTTGATCTTTCTCAACAGTCTGTTTTCCAGGATGATCTTTTTCCTTGTTAACTTTATTGAAGAATGATTTATACACGGTAAGTTACCACCATTTAAAGTGAACAACTGAATGAATTTTGACCATTGAAAGTACCTTTTAAACCACCACCACAATAAGAATAAAGACGACTTCCATCACCCCCCTAAACGCCTTAGGTCCTTTTGCAGTCCAACCTTCCATCTATTCCTCCTTCAAAATAGGCAACCAAGGATATGATTTTTTTTCTATAAATAAGAATTTTGTTACTACAAATACAAGGGTGAAATCATACAATATGTATTATTTTGGGTCTTTTGTCTTTCAGTCAGCATAATGATTCTGAGATTCATCTGTTATTATGTGTATCAGTAGGTCTTTCCTTTCAATCATTCAGTGGTTTTCCATTGACGGATGTACCACAATCAGTTTTATTCATTCTCCTGTTTGGGTTGTTTCCACTTTTAGGCTATTTTGAATAAAGCTACTATGAACATTTTCGTACATATATTTATTTGGACATGGCTATTCATTTGCAGGGAAGGGGGTAAATTTCTAGAAGTGGAATGGCTGGACAGATGTATGTTTACTCTTTTAAAGAAACTGCCAACTGTTTTACAAAGTGCTTATAAAATTTTACATGTCCATCAGCAATGTATGAGTTCTACAACTCTGGTTAGTTTCAATCTTTATAATTTTAGCCATTCTAATGGATGGATAGTGTTATTTTGAATTTAAATTTTGCAGATCACTGATGATGTTGAGCATCTTTTCATGTTCTTGTTTGCTGTTCATATATCTTATTTTGGAAAATATCTGTTCACATCTTTTGTTCATTCTAAAATACTGGGTTTCTATCCTATTATTGAGTTCTAAGAATTCTTTAAGTATTCTGGATATGTGTTTCTGGTCAGAGAAATGTTTGCATGTTTTTTCCCAGACTTACTTGCCTTTTTATTTTGTTAGTTAGATCACTTGAAGAGAAAAAGTTTTAAATTTCAATATAGCTCAATTTACCAATTTTTTCTTATGGTTTATACTTTTTGTGTGCTGAGAAATATTTGTTTCTTACAAAGTGGAAAAGGTTTTCTTCTATACTTACTACAGGGAGTTTTATAGTTTTGGCATTTAAATTTAGACCAATGATCTGCTCTGAGTTTATTATGTGTATAATGTGATGTAAGATCAATGTTCATTTATTTACATAGAGACATCTAGTTGTTCCAGTACCATTAGTTGGAAAAATTTCTTTACCTATTGACTTGTCTTCATACCTTTGTCAAAATGCAACTGACCATATATGTTTGGGTTCATTTCTGACCTCTTTATTCCCTTCCATTGATCTATATAAATATCCTTTTGCTAAAATCATAATATCATGATTTTTGTCACTTTATAGTAAGTCTTGAACTCTTATAAATTTCCAATTTTGTTCTTCTTTATTAAAATTGCATTGGCTAATATAGGTTATGCAAATATCCATATAGAATTAGCTTGTCAATACCTACAAGAAAATATTCCTGGAATTTTGATAAGAATTATGTTATATATCGATTTAGGAAGAATTGACATCCTAACAATATTGAATTGGTATCAATCTAAGAATATTTTATTTCTTGACATTTATTTGGGTCCTCTTTAATTCTCTCAGCTATGTTCCATAGTTTTCAGTGTAGAGATTGCACATGTGCTTTATAATTATTTGTTGGCACTACTGTAAACTGAGTTCTTTTTTAAAAAATTAATTTATCAAGGGTTAACTGCTACTATTTAAAAATGCAAATGATCATAAAATGTCATTCACTATATTCATTTATTAGTTCTGGTATTTGTTTTGAAGATGATCATGCATTTTCAACAAACGATTATGTCATTGAGCATAGAAACAGTTTTCTTTTTCTTTTCTGTAGGTATTTGTTAGACGCTTTTTTTCTGATTAAGGAAGTTCATTCTGTCCTTAATTTTCTGAGAGTTTTAAATCATAAATGGATATTGAATTTTGTCTTTACATGCATACAGAAATGTCTTTCTGTATACATTTAAAGGATCCCACGATATATTTTCTCTTTAATTCTACATTATTACATTGGTCGATTTTCAAATGTTAAAACAACCTTGCATTTCTATCGTAAATCTTACTTGATCATATGTTATCATTTTAACATATTGTTGAATTAGATTTGCTAATATTTTGTTTAAATGTTCTGATTTGTAGGGATATTGATCAGTCACTTTCCCCTAGTGTTTTTGTCTAGTTTTGGTTTTCAGATAATATCAGTCTGATAAAGTGAGTTGGAAAGGGTTTCCTCCTTTTTATATTTTCCTTAAGTATTTATGTGGATTAATTTTTTCCCTTTAAATATGTTGTAGTATTAACAAGTGAAATGATATGGACCTGAAGTTTTCTTGGTGGGAAAGTTTTGAACTATAAGTTCAAAGTTTTTATTAGGCCTTGAGCTATTGAATAAGACTGGGTAGTTTGTGTCTTTCAAGGAGTTTGTCTATTTCATTTAAGTTGTCAAGTAGAATTTGTAGTGATAACCCCTCTACTCTTCCCAGTCTTTAATTTTTTTTAATCTTTTTTTTCCTGATAAATTCAGTTAAGAGTTTATCAAGTGAATGATTTTTTTTGTAAAAGAAACAGCTATTGACTACAAAATTTCCTGATTGTTATTTTGGTTTCTGTTTCATTGATATTTTCTCCTACATTTATTGTTTCTTTCTAATATAAGAACTTATAGCTATACATTTCCCTATACTCACTGGTATAGCTATATTCCACGCATGCTGATATTTGTGTTTTTATTATCTTTGAGTTTAGAATATCTGCTAATAGCCTCGGTGACTACTACATTGCCTTGGAATTATTACCCCTTAGAATATGTTAATTACCAAATATATTTAGCGTTTACTAGATAACATTGATTTCTAATTTAAATAATTTATGGTCAGAGAACACACTCTTTATGACCCTTTTCAGTTTATTAAGACTTGTTCATACTGAATCAAAATTATCTGCATATGTGTGTCTTTTCCTCTGGAATACAAGCTCCTTCAGGGCAAGGACTGTGCCTCGTGCATCTCCTCGTGCTCCCAGGGAGGAGCCCAGTGCATCGTATAAAGCAGACAGCTTACACTTATCTTTGTCTAAATTATTAACCCTTATAGGTGGTTATAATACTGCTTATAATGTTGCCATTTTTCAAGTAAAAGATGGCTGAATCATGAGTATATGGACTCTAGGCGTGCTGGCTAGAGAGCGTCCGGCCAGGGTACAGCATTGACCAGCAGGCAGGCGTTCTGACCAGGAATCCACAGAATATATACTATGCTCAGTTTTCCAAAATTTTACTAAAAAACTAAATGTTACAGACTTACATTTCACGACCTGGCAGTTTGTCATTAAGTCAGGCTTAAAATTATTGCCATGGTCATCATCATCATACAAAATATCAATATGACTTCAGGCTGCAAATAATTGTTCATATAGTTAGAACCTGCATCACTGTGTTGGTTGTTATTTGATACTCTATCTTGCATAGTCTTCAAAAGAGACATGTAATATTACAATTTTAAAATCCATGTCCTCATGAGAAAACCAAACTCCTATGAGCTTGTAAGTGGCTGGGCAGGAACTTGAACTTGGATTCTCTATTAGTAAATCTATATTAATATATAGTATACCTCATAGAGAGTTAAAGAAATTCACATATTAAGCCTTATGATATAGGTTCAAATCTAATACAAAAGATTGCTAGTTATTTGTGTTAATAGGATTGGTTAGCACATTACTGCTGAATAATCTATTTTTAATAGACTTTACTTTGTAGAGCAGTTTTATGTTCACAGCAATATTGAGCAGAAAGTACAGAGCTTTCCCTTATGCAACCTGCCCTCAAAAATGCATAGCCTCCCCCATTATCAACATCCCCACCAGATGGTACATTTGTTATAACTCATGAATCTACTTTGATACAACATAATCACTCAAAGTCCTTATTTTACAGTAAGGTTCACTCTTGGTGTTGTACATTCTATGGCTTTGGACAGATTTATAGTGACATACATCTACCATTATAGTATCATAAAAGGTAGTTTCACTGTCCTAAAAATCCTTGGTCCTATGCCTATTTATCCCTCCCACCCCCCTCTCATCCCTGGCAAGCACTTTATTTTTAATAAAAGAAGAAATTAGCACTATACATCACATAAAATAAATTCCACAGACTCATTACATTATTCAGGGTAACTTACTCTATGTTACCACCAGTGAGGAATTCGAGTCTTTCCTGAGGTTGTGGGCATTCTATCAAAAAAGCAATGCTGTTTCACAATTCTGCATTCTGATCATGAATCCTCCACATTACTATCGAATACTTAACTCTTTTTTGACATTATCACCAAAGATAACTTTCAGCAGCATATTTAGCATCATTCTAGGGCAATTTCTTACATACTTTTAATTCTTAGGAAATTGATATTTCATTCATAGGATTTATGTCACATCTCTACACATCAGCATACACAATGATCGTTCTTGCTAAGCTGTAAAGAGCAAATGCTTTGTACATTAACAGTGTCATTAACACTGCTAACACCATCCTCAAAAGTTTTATCTCCTAAACATTGCCCATGGTTTAAATCAAAGTCAAAATGCACAATTAACCTGAAAAGAGGGAAAATGCCTACTCAGCACCTTGGGAAATGATCTGGTTGAGTTATGAGTCATCTCATTTTGCAAAGTAGCAATAAAAATGATTCTTTCATTTTGCAGAGGTACCACTGGCATTTATAGCAGATGATTAAAATAAAGGAGAAAAACAACTTTTGCATTTTATCAGTGCAGGGACATTTTAGCCTGGCCATGCATTTTTGCCTCTGCAGATTTCATCTATCAAAAGAAATGTCTCCACAGTTGTTGCCAAAGGTACAGTTATTCCCCAGAGATTCCAAAGACCGTGACTTACCTTATGAAAGTTTCTGAAATATGCTGCCTTTTCATCTGGAAATTTTTCTAGCCTTCTGGGTCCTTTACTAGACGCCTTCTTAAAAACCAACCAGCAACGTCTGAAAATCTGAAAGTAAATAAAGGAATCCCATTATGTCTTTTGTACATGAGTTTAGTAGCATCAGGGATTTATCTATTCAACTAATCCAGGGGGAATAAATTGTTTTACATGCACTTATCTTACAGAGAGAAAAAATTTGGGAAGTCAGAGGCATGTTATTCTTTAAAATTATAGCAAATTTTAAAAACAATATTAAATATAAAAATAAATTTTATATGAAAAGATTTTATGTTATGACATTTTCAGTGCACTGGCTTCAATCCTCTTTAATCTAACTAAATCATCTGGGTATCAACATCATACAAAATATTTATTCTCACCATCCTGGTGACAAACAATTCTGTTTTCCATGATAATGAAGTAACAATTTACTAAGATTAAGCACTTTCATAATGTTCAATATTCTATCTTTGGAAAAACATCACATTTAAAAACTCACTGACAGTGTTAATTATAAAAAATGCTCATATACTACTTTAGAAAATGAAACAGATATGTTTTCATAATGGACACATCTGTCACACCCTTGTATGCTTTTATAGCAACTACTATTTACTAAACGCTTATTATGTGCAATACATTTTAAAATTTATAGACACATTTAATCCTCAGACCTACTATATGAGGTAGGTTGTCTTCATTTTAGGATAAAGATAGTAAGACAGTAAGAGTGTCAGGATTTGAACACACATCTGTCTGAACACACATGTCTTCAGCTTTGTTTAAAAAAAAAGCAGGGCTATATATTACACAAACACAGGCCCTTCTTTCTGGACTCTGCCTGATTTTACAGGACTAATTCATGTTGGCTCTTACACTGTCACCTGATGCCCACCTTATCAGCCTCCCTCCACAGGTATGTTTAGGTCAAATCAATAAAATGAGACTTTTTTTCAATAACTAAAGAGGTCTAGAAATGCAAATTTAATATTTCAAACTTTTATAGAAATGCATATTTTTGCTGGAGTTTACATGCTCTATAGCCAGAAACTAAGATCACTGTATTTCTGTTCTATTTCTTTTTTTTATGTTTATTTTTTAATTTTAAAAATGTATTTATTTATTTATTTTTAAACATCTTTATTGGAGTAAAATTGCTTTACAATGGTCTGTTAGTTTCTGCTTTATAAAAAAGTGAATCAGCTCTACATATACATATACCCCCATATCCCCTCCCTCTTGCATCTCCCTCCCACCCTCCCCATCCCACCCCTCTAGGTGGTCACAAAGCACTGAGCTGATCTCCCTGCGCTATGCGGCTGCTTCCCACTAGCTATCTATTTTACATTTGGTAGCGTATATAAGTCCATGCCACTCTCTC